>NC_056717.1:7455334-7755334 GCF_018831695.1 Puntigrus tetrazona | reverse complement strand
TGAATCATATATATACAGTATATATAAATATAGTTATTTTTACTAGGTTTTTGTGGTTTTTATTTTAAGCAAATGTTTTTTGAATGCAGAAGCTTAACATTTAACACTTAATGACAAAACACAACCCATAAATATTGTTTTACAGATTGTATCTTGAAATGCAATATGAAAATGCAATGGAGCTCAAGAATATCCATGTACCATGTACAAGGGACTTCACCCTGTCTCTCTCTCTCAGAAACCTCACACACCTCTGGTTTCACCTACCACATGAAACCACTGTGTTCACAGTGTAATTCTGAGAACTGTGATTCTCCTTCTGTATAGACGCTGCCACGGATAGCCTGAGGCTAGAGATTGATACAAGCAGCACAATGCAGACACAGGTGAGTCAGGAGATAACATGCAGGCCAGCCAGAGTGTTCCAGCCACTGCCATTTTGATGGACAGTGGGCAGAATAGATTGAGGTGCACAGGCCAACCACCTTCCAAATCCCCTTGCCGTTAATGAAAAAAACCCTCTGTCCGTCTACGGTTCAACACCATTTCTCCTTATTTTAATGGTTTTGCTTCTCTCCCCAATTTTCGTTTTTTTTTCTCCTCTCCGCTTCTCTTGCACTGGAACTGGGAGAGGAAGAGAAAGAAACGTGAGGACGTGGGCTAAATCTACTCACATGCATCTAAAGGTTATTTTTATTTTCCTGCGTGGGGCAGAGCTCCCCCACACACACATTCACCCACACACACAAGCACATGAGGAAGTGAATGAGCCATTATAGGAAACACATCCGCATTCAGCAGACACATCCGATCAAGGATAGTTTGCATAACAAATGATAATTTTTAGTTTTACAATCATTAGCAAAGTTTACGGATAAATGAAATCAGGTTGCTTATATTATTATATGATATTTATTGTACTTTTTTATTTTAACAAATACCCTGACCTGAAGTATTAGCTGCCAAAATCACCCTGAAACATATATATAGTAATACCGTATCAATGACCCATTACACCTAAGTGATGCCTTAGCAAACTCCCAGAAGTAATGCCTTAGTAACTACCTAGAGCATCTTAGAAACACCCTAGTAAAACACACTAGCAATGCCTTGTATACTTTAATATCGAGAAAAAGACCCTAGTAATACCTTAGAAACCACCCAGAATTCCCTAACAATGCCCCAGATACCTTAATATAAAAGAAGCATTCTACTAATGCCCTATCAACCACCAGAACTGCATAACAATGCCTTAGATACCTTACGTACACCATAGCAATGCCACAGAAACCAACCAGAACACCTTAACAATGCATTAGATACCTTGATTTAATATAAACACTGTACTAGTGCCCTATCAAGCACCAGAACTGCATAACAATGCCTTAGATACCTTACGTACACCCTAGCAATGCCACAGAAACCAACCAGAACACCCTAACAATGCCTTGAAAACCTTAATATCCTGGAAACACCCTATTAATGCCCTAGCAGTCACCATGAACACCCTAAAATGCACAGGATAACATAAAATCCTGAAAAGTTGGAATCATATGTGACCCAACATATTAACCCTATTAACGCCTTAGCAACCACCCAGAACACTGTAGAAAAACCCTTGCAAAATCTTTGCAAATCAGAACCAGAACACCCAAGTACTGAGTGTTATCAGCCACCAAATATATCCTAGAAACATCATAACATTGCCCTAGTGTCCACCTACAACACCCTACTAATGTCATAACTACTCCCAGCACCAGAAAAATGCCTTTGCAAACACCAAGCACACCATAGAAACATCCATAATGTCCGAGCAAATTAGAACCAGAACATAAGTTATGCCTTAGCAACTACCAAAAACACCATAACAACACCACAGCGACGATTCAGATCACCTAAAAACATTTAGACCACCTTTGCCACACCAGCAGCCACCTTCAGTCAGTCGCTCTGCGTACTTTTACACGTTCGTGTTTACTTACCGTTGATCACCTATAAAACTCTGATTTGTTTGTAAGACTATCTGTGTTGCAGTGCACAACCGATTCATTTTAAACACATCAACCTGTTGTTTAGCTTTGATTACGCAGTGTGTTTTGGTTACGTGCATTTGCGCGGCTCACACAAACAAGCCTGTTTACAGCTGTTGGCGTAGTAATAAGGTCAGTGGCGGGCTCACGTGTCAGAAAGGATTTGCACTAGCGCTTCACCGTTTACCAGCGCTGTGGACACAGAATTGTGTAACCCAATTTGTGAATGTGTGATCTTACATGTGGGCGTGTGTAGAGTGCTAACACTTGTGCTAGCAGATACACAGGCTGCGGACTCACATTGTTATCACTGGATGAGGCAGAATGACCGAATGAATGACGCCGTAACACTTTTGTGAGTACAGCAAAGACTAAAAGTCCAAATTTAACTTTTAATTCAGTGTTACTTGCAGATTTCTGAGTGGAAGGTGTTTCTACGTCTTTGTTTTCTTCAGTATTTTCCACACACTAACCAGCCAGTTCTCTCTAACCCTGGAGGTTGCAGATACCTTCATTGACAGAAAAGAGAAGAAAGCACTCCCGCTGACCGCATCGCACGGCGCTTCACTGCCCAGCACAGTTTGGCATTTTTAAGGGTGATGTCCAACATGAAAGCACGAGGGAGGGAGGGAGAGAGAGGGAGAGAACAGTGATGCCGAATAACACGATGGCACACTGACCCAGTAATGCTGCAGCTGCACTGCCAGTGGGCCTGCTCTGCCCTACTGAACCACACTGATTCTCCCCCCCGTACTAAACCCGTACACACACATTCACACCCAGCTGTCGCTTATTTTGTCTGCTCATAATAACCCCCTATTAGATGCACAATGATAAAGATAGTGTAAAGAGACGACAGAGCTGTTTATGAGCAGAAAACAGTGCTGACACACTGCTTTAACACAGCTCGGTTATGAACAGTGCAGAGCACACAGGCTTCTTTTCCACCCGCAGCACAAAGAAACAAAATGGCGACCCGCAGAAAAGGCAGGCATCTAAATGATGGAGCCGTGACTTTTGAGCCTGAGTGCTCTGATAGAGAATAGTGTGCTTTGGCGAGCGCGCTGTGGACTTTCTGGACAGAGAGATAAGCTCGATTTTGGTTGACAGAGGCTAAATCTAATTAATGGCAAACGAACAGAGCAGTAACCCTCTCTTGTATATGGCGGTGTGTGTGTATTAAGAGAGCGAGGCGATAGTGTTTGAAAGATTCTGGGGTGAAGAGCAACATCTCTCCTGCCAAGAACAGTAATGAGGCAGTAATGAGAGATACTTTCATCTCTGCTCTTGTCTTCTCTATGTTCAGTATAGGTTATTGTGTCATTCGGTTTTACTTTATTTTGATTTGGTCCCTTATGAACATACTGTTGACAATATGTAAATTTGCACAGTTGACTAAACTAACTTTCATTATGGTTTTAGAGTACAGTATTAGCAGACTGGTAGGGTTAGGGTTAGGATAAGTTGACATGTCCTTGAAAAGTTACCTACCTTTAGTGTCACATGATCCTTCAGGGAATCATTGTAATTATGTTGATTTGGGTAAAATGTTTTCATTGTTGAAATTCAATATTTTGAATATGTTATTGACTATCGCTACAAATATAACCATGCTACTCATGACTGCCTACTGTTGTGGTCCAGGGTCACACATTATACACTATCTAGCAGGTTCCTAAGACTGTCAAATTTATAGTTGTATGCACCCTAAATATATTTGCAGATGGAAAAAGAACAGAAGAGCCTTCGGCAACTTTAGTGAGCTTGAAAAGGTTAAGCCTGCAGGCAACTGAAATTTCCAAAGAGATTTTCTTTCAATCTATCATACCCCTTTTCCACAAACAGGATTCTGAGGACTGATCCAGTGCCCAATTCAATGCATTTCCTATGAAGAGGCTGGAAAATTTTGCTCAATGCTCAGATTACTGAGACAGACGCATCACAAAACTAGATTACTTTCATTATAATAAATGATCAACAAACCAGAGAAAGTCCTTGCAATTATTGAAAGTATTGAAAAAACTTAGCACGTTAATCACAATGTTCACATGAGGAGACCCACTGTCTAATAGAACTTAATCTCAACCCCAATCAAACACACCTAAACCAGATAATTAATGTCTTTATAATTGCTTGCTAAATCACAGACAGGTTGGAAATCAACTTTGCAGAACAGTGGGTCTCCCGGAGCAGGTTTGAAGTTGTATTTAAAACTTCTTCGATTTTTTAAATGATAATTGGCATCTCGTAAGTGTTTTTCATCTCTCAAGTCAGTAACAGCACAGCCCTTACCCTTGCTTTTCCCTGAGCACAGTTCAGTTTTCAAACTCCACTGATGGACCTTTCTATAAGGTGTGAGTAATGTTCCTCATGAGCAGCATTCAGTTTTTGGGATGAGCGGCACCAGTGCTCTCTTCGCCTCTTTTTGCTTTCCTCAAAGAAAAGCAGAACAACCGAAGCAGTGAGAGCGGGCCATTATTCGCTCTTTTGGGCAGATGAAAACTATGTCAAAGGTTCTCTCTCTACTCAATGTTAATGGCAGCCAAAGTAGGTCACCGTCCAAAATTTGAGGGAGAGCAACCCTCATGGCAAAGCAACTGGAGAGACGAGCCAGGAGATGTCTGGAAAGCCGCCCCGTCCCTCCGCGTTGGAGGACATCACAAACCGTGGCTGCATATTAACCCTAAAATGACACTGAAGCCTTTTGGGATGATTTCCTCTCACTTATATCTCGTAAGCTGTTATCGCTCGGTATGGCGCGGTGCCAACCCAAAAATAGTCAGCGCAGAAGAGGAAGTGGCTACATGGAGGATCTGAGGAAGTAACCCTGTTGGAGACTGTCACAACAGTTTGCTGTTTTCATAATTGTTGTAGGCCTGCTGTATCTGCGGATGCAAATGCTGCTTCAAAGTGACCGCATGCTGGCGGCCTCCAAAATCTGGCCTCGTTAACCCCGCTCTTCACAGGGGTGCGAGACTGAGCACCACCAGCCAGTGCGTCTGTTAGCGCAGGTTTCAGTTGGTCAGCGGTGACCTGGGGCGAATTTGAGAGTTGGAGGAGTGCTTATGTGCCAAAGGGCATTCTGGGCGATCCGTACTTGCCCTCCTCTGGCAGCACTCGGGTTTGACCTCTCTAAAAGCCATGGTCATAGACTCATTGTCAATACAGTCCCCTAATTAGACAACAGCTCAATCCAAATGACTGTTTACCAAAGCTTATAGATTAAATTAAACGTTCAAGCCCTTTTCAATGACAATGATTGTGCGGAGCTGGTACAACAGTATGCTTTGTGAGACAGTCATTAAAAGTCTCTTTATGGGATGGCGAGTGGGGGGGAGATGCAAAAGCGTCTTCAGAGCGAGTCTTAAACAAGTCGGGCTTTGTGAAGTTGCAGTCTTTGAAGTGAGCGAGACACACTGACAGTCCCGAGCAGGAAGGCTGCCGCAAGCTCATCCCTGTTTTGTCCCTCCCACAATCCTTTGCTCCTCAGATAAGATTGCCTGATGTCAGATATTTTCAAAACGCCCTGACGGAATCTCACTGTCCTACCGGGGTTACTAGTAATGTCTGTGGATTGTGCTGAGGCTCATCAAACCATAAAAAGGGGCTGGGCGTGGGCATGTTCAGAGTACAGGACGAGAAGCCCTATCAGCGTGCAGAAAAACACATGTGCGCATAGAAACCGCAATAGTTGGGTCATGTTATGAAACTGGTGCTTGAAAGATGATTTTGAGTCAATTTCAACATTCAGTCAAACAAATAATGTTACTAAGTGATAATAAATAGTGTTGCGCCATCTCAGGCTAAATTGAGGCATGGGGATTTAATCAGGGCTGTAACAGGGCTGACAGATTTATAGTGTATTTTTAAATGGCAAAGCTTGTGCTGCTTAAGGCTAAATTAAAGAATTATTAGAAATAATATTTAATGTTGAAATCCATTTTTCATATCATTTGCTTACTATACAAAATTATGGTAACAAGGTTTACATTTTAAGATCACATTTGCTTACCTTTTAAGAGTTCACTCCCTGAAAAAACTCTGAAAAAATATATATATCATTGATATATATATATATATATATATATATATATATATATATGAAGAATGTTTTTTTCAGACACAATCAAAAAATGTATCAACAATTATGGTAAAGACCTTTATAATGTTACAAATTTCAAATAAATGTTGCACTTCAAACTGTATGTTAATCCATCAAAGAATCCTGAAAACTGTATAGAAATTTCCACAAAATATTAAGCAACAAACTTTTTAAAAATGAATAATGCTTTTTGCAAATCAGCATATTAAATTGATGTAACACTAAAAACTGGAGTAACGATGCTGAAAATTCTGCATTGTCATCACAAGAATAAATTACATTTTAAAACATATTAAAACAGATAACAATTATTTCAAATGCTAATGTTTTTTGCTAATTACTGTGTTTATTATTAAATTAATTAAATAAACATAAAGAAACGCGCTAACCTCAAACTTTTACAAATGCACATAACAATATTCCTGCACACGAATGAAATACATATATACTGAATTATATATAAAACAGCACAGATCTGGTAAGATATCCCTTTAATGAGCACACCGACTACAGTGATTGCTAGATTGTAGCTATAAAATGTGTTATAGAGTCCAAAAGGAAACAGCACAGCAGGACACGCGCCTGAGATCAAAGAGTGCCGCTACAGTATGTGTTGACACAGTGAGCCATTATATTCGTCCCTCTCTTGAAGAAAAACACGACTGATGGACATTTAGTCTTGGCTCGTTAGCACCCTATACAATTTAAAGTAGGCCATGTTTGATTTCGATTGGCTGATAAGAATATAAAAGCTCATGAATTCCTTCACTCCTAGTCATAAATAAACGGCAATGACTGTAAACCATTCAAGAGCTCAACAAAAGGACTAGAATGACTAAATAGCTCTATTAACTATTTGCATAATTAGCCATTGACAGAGCCTCATTGTGCTATTTCTCTGTTACAGCTTAAGTCCCGTGTTTGTATTTGACTATCCATGGGAGAGAATCTTTTTGGATTGCTTGATCAATATCTCTTTGCAAGAAAAGATTTCTTGCCAGAGTTTGTTTGTGATTTTCCAGTATTAAGCAATACTGTAACTGTAACGTCAATAAAATCCGCCTACTTGCAGAGGATCAGCTGTGAATATGTGCGTTCAGAACACAGAGTGAAACCCTTTGATGGACTCGAGGGAATTTCTGGAATTCTCTTGGAATGGCAGGCATTTTAGGGGAGGAGTGAATGGCACCCAGAGGAAGATTTGATAGCTCACGAGACATAACTGAGCTCTCGTGTTTCGTTGTATAAATGTTATCTTAGTTGTTTCTCCTAACATTCCTTCAGAGAAAAAGATACACCAAAGTGAAACCATCGTTGACAGTAAAGAACAGCACGGTTATTACGAGAAGCAAAGCTCAAACTATTTGGCCTCACACTGAAATCTCAGATTTACTCGTACTTGTATGTCCACGAAAATTCAGAGCTCATTGTGAGACATTGTTGAGATTTGTAACTTTGGATAAAAAAAGCGGAAAAGTAGAATAAATTGTGTTGCTTTTCATTTAATCTCACTGATATCTAGGATTTTCTAAATTAGAGATCTCATTTGCGAGTTTTCTTTCCATTAGATTAACACTGGTATGTGAAGAAACAAATAGAAATCAAATCTATTGCAATATTGATGGTAATAAATATGGATAATCTTTCTCAAATTAGAGATAGACAGAGATAGGAGAAATTATTCATTATATGTGATTCATTTCATGAATAGTGAATTTTAAGTAAAAAAAAGTAAGTAAAAAAAAAATAAACAGAGACATTTTTTTTCATTCTATTAATGGGCAAAAATTGAAGTAATATTTTAACCAAGCCTTTCACATTTTCACATTCTTTTCTAATATAAAAATGAAAAAAGTTTGTTGAGTATCATCTTTGATACATCAGGCCTTTATTCCTCATATAGTACAATACAGCCAGATATACAGCCAGCCAAAATAACAATAAAATAAATAATGTTAACATGATTTTTTTTTTAAATTATGGAATCAAGTACACCCATTTTTTTAAAAATCCAATAGAGATTTCACAGCAAAAATAAACAAATACGCCGAAGATGTTTTTTAAAGGGTATAATAAACTATAAACTGTTGATCAGATGACAGAAGGCATGGGTTGTCTACAGCATCAAAGTTTTCCAATTTCGAGGCCTATTTGCGTATCAAATGTAACACAGCAGGCTTTATAGAGTTAAACAACAGCAATCAATAAAGCCCCCCAAAATAATTGAATGTAAAATCTCTTAAAGAGCAGCCCCCTCCCACGTTCCCTCTCTCCCAGCGGTGTGTCTCTGCAGTGGGGTGGTGTCCACGAGAGACATGCGGGGGGCTTTGTCTGACTTCTCATTAGTCACGATCCCCCGCTCACACAGCGGCCATTAGAGCCCCTTCACCCGGCACAGACTAATCACTCGGTCCAGTCAGCGCATACACACCGTCCCTCTCCCGCTCACTTTCTCTGCCCGCGTCTCGTCAAGAACTCATCACTTCTCCACCTCCTTCCTATCTCGCAGCCATCTTCTCATTTGGCAGTTATATAGGCTATTTACTCATCTGACTGACAATCCGCTATTATTCGGATGTCTGGTAATACCGAATGCTCTCTCTATTTTGTCCTTCATATCTCATTCGTACTCTCACCCTTGGGCATCCTTCCCTCCCCCTCCATGTGCCAGTTGGTGGTGGGGTGTGTGTGTGTGTGTGTGTGTGTGTGAAGAGAGGGAAGAGGGGAATGGCGGAGAGTGTTAGTGGGGTGTGTTGTTGATGGTAGTATTGAAGCGAGGCCGGGCAGTGGTCAGTGTGTGTGCTGAGTCAATAACACTGGTCCCTGTGTTCAATAGGAACAATAGGAGGGGTAAGTGTGTGTGTGTGTGAGTGGGGGTAGGGATTGGGTAACAAGCCGACAGCTGGGATCGAGGTTTGGGTGTTGCAGACATACGAGCGCACACACATTTCGGGTGTCTGTTTGTGGAAAACAGGAACGTGAGAAATCTTTAATACCGCAGAAATTACATGGTGGAAAATGAATCGATTCCTTGTTCCTCTATTGAATTATCTTCCCATCACTGATGAGCGAGGGGTTTTGGCTGTTAAATGCCACCAGCCCAATGTGGCTGCCACACTGACGTACCCCACTGTCTGAGATACAATGGGAAAGCCCAGGCACGGCTGAGCTCACCCAATCAGGAACTGTCAAGTCAGTAAATGCTTATCGCCCATTGATGTGTCGGCCAATCGGAGACGGTGCAGCTAGTAAATGCTGAGCAACCAAAGACGGCAGAGCTGCTGGGGGCAAGACTGCTTCACACACCCCCTACTGGAGCACTGCTCACCTTCAAAGCACTAACTACTGGTTTTACCTTCACGATATGGATCTTTGGCTTGAGGAAATCACAATTATAAAGGTGTTTCTCAAATGATGCACGCTTTCGGACCTGTGGATTTCAATGCCTAAAGATTTATATGCATATGTTTATGGAAGTGATGATAAAAGTGTTGTTTTTGCACCACAGTGTTATTTCCATCACATATCAAAAGATGTATTTATGTGTGTTTATCAGCATTTTAGGATGGAAATGCCAGCGGTGGAAATTACATTTTACACATTTTTGGGATATAACTGGCACTAACATTATATATCATAATCATCTAATAAAGTATTACAATTACATGCACTTAATAAAAAAAAAATCTTGATAAAAAAAATATATATAACATAGAATAAAAACATATAACATAATAAATAACATATTTAAAAAAAAAACTAAATTTGTCGAAATCACGTAAAACAATAAACAAGCAAAAAAAAAAAAAAAAAAGTATAAATTTTGTAATGCAGATGCTGTTTGACACTTTGGTACATGTTTTTCATAAATACAATGATCAGTTTACCACTGATTCAACAAAAAAAATACATATTTTAATATTACACAACAGACAACGTTGTGATATCCTCTATAAATAAACGTTATGGTGGTAGACCTATGCTAATATACAGCAAGCAGCTAAATCTACACACTAGCCTCTAAGGAGCAAGAATGGACAGCTCTGACCTACATTAGCATTAGTGCTAGCATCTGAAAACAGCGTGGGCTGAGTAGGCGCTCATTTTTAACTGGAATGCTTCCCATGTCCCACATTTCCACCTCACTACTCCAAACATATCCGCCCAGGAATCCCCAGTGAACAGGATGTTTAAGATGAAACGGCCAGGTGAGACTCTGCTCCAGTGCCAAAGAGAATAAAAAGCAGAGCCAGTATTAGTTACTAGTGCTGCTGGCTAAGGAAAAAATCTCTCCTGCTATTGCTCATACTCTCCCCCCACTATTTGTGCCACAGACATGAATGATACCTCAAAATTTGTGGTTTATTGAGGAAAGTTGTGCCATTTTCTGAATGTTCGGAGTTAACTACAATACAGATACATTAAAAACCACACAGAAACAACCTGGCAACCACACACAACACTCATCCTGCACAACTAAGCAGCACTCCCATTTAAACAAAAATCTAGTTTGCAATCATGTGCAATCACACATGTTATGTAAAATAATTTCAGCTTAACTATGTAATAGCCAGAGCATTATTGCACAGATAAAGAACTGTAAGCTATGGTTTCCATTTTCTCTCTGCACTCGCACACCGTCCTGTGTCTTTCTTTCTGCCTTTTTCTTTCCTAATAGTCGAGAAGAACCCACGCTGTGATGTGAGATACAAAGGCCTGATGAGATGTGTGAGATAAATAAAGACAGATGAATAAAAGACTGAATACCGTATCTCTATAACTGATTATAATGACCTTTTGATGCATAGCGCACCAAAAAAGCATCAGCTTACAGAGTTGCAGAGTCTTATTTTAGCTCCCAATTCAATTACAGAATTATGCAAATGTTGTAACGACACAAACATGCTCACAAAAGATGCATATTTGTGAGTGATTCTGAGCACTAGATTGTAGAGGATACAGCAAACCGGCGCAATCTGCCGTACTACATTGAGACTGTGATCCAGGCTCCTGAATCAGCTCTTTAAAATGCGGAAAGTATGCTTGACTGCAGTGTGCCTGGATATACGCCCGGTTGTAATGCTCGTCTCCATCATTTAATCATCATTCGATGAATTACTGCTGCCGCGGTCGATAGAAAATGCATGTAAACATCTCAATACAGTTCTACGCGTAAAAGCGGCCTCGGTGTGTTTGTCCCATCACCTGACCCTTTGAAAACGCTGTTTTAACCTTGTGTTTCAGTCCATCTCTCCTTCATGGCAGGAAAACAGTGAGAGCGAGCAAGAGAAGAAAACAGAGGGACTGAGATGACAGATCGCCCAACACTGCACTCAGCTGTGCCAGCTCTCATAAATCATACATGCCTTTCAGACACGGCGCCATCTTATACTCTAATGATCAGCGCAGGCCTCTTTATTCACTCAACTCCTTCTCCCATGATTCCCTTGTTTAAAGGTTTCACCGCTCTCAAAAGCTCCAATGCGTGCTGGAAGTACAGTATGTTTCTGTATATTTTTGCGCCGGGTTTACGGCAGGTATTTCAACGAGCCTCAGACGTTAGATACTCTGTTTAAGAAGAGAGCTTTTGTGAGGTTGATGTATTGTGCACATTTGAAATGATCGTGGGCTGATGTAACAAATGCTGACCCAGCGAGATTTGACCTTGCATGGGTTCGTGTTAGTCAGCGATTTGCCAAGAAGTTGACAAAACCGCAAGAGGAAAGTAAGTAACCACCTAACAAGAAATTGACCAAAACAGCCTAAACCAAAACCAAATCGAAAACAGCAGAAACTGCATAACATAGCATTGGCAACACCACTTACATTTCCCACATAAAACGTAAAAAAAATTGCATTATGTATCGTTTCTTATTTGCAGTTTCTCTGGTGTCTTTTCTCATTTGTAAAACCGTCTTTCCTGTTGCCCAGCATGCACCTGCTTCTGTGCCCGCTGTGCTGACGGCGAGTGGCAGGGTTTGAAAGCGACTCTTTTCTCCATGCATTAAAGACACTAGTAGCTCACACGTGAGGGAGACAGACTTGAGGGGTTGTATTCTGCTGTTCTCTCTCCTACTCCACTGCCAGCTGCTCTTATGATGTGAAAGAGAATTTATAATCGGGCGGCTGAGGAGAAGAGACGAACGGAGAGAAGCGGGAGAAGAGCGGGAGAGAGAGAGGGAGGGAGGGGAAGGAGTGGAGGAGAAAGTGTTGACCTAATTCTGTGCAAATGGCGGCTACTCTGCTGTGGTAGGCAGCTCTCTCTCCCTCTCTTTATCTCTCTCTCTTTTGTAAATTTAATGCCTGAAAGTAGACTTCAGAAGGCATGGAGCTTCTGCCTAGTCTTTCTCTTGGGTCTTCTTCTAACAGTGTTGCTTGAAGGCTTTAAGCTTCTCCTCTGCCGTTACATTTCTGCATGCTAAGCATGCAAGGACTCTTCATACAACACAAACATGAAAACACACAATGTATGCCATAAAGTAGGCCACTGTTAAAACGTGAAAACAACTAGATGTGCACTTTTAAGAACGCTTACACTCTGGAGGAGAATTCAAAGTGAAAGAGATACAAATAACGCAACCCTAGGTGCTTCGGTTATAACAGATTGACAAAGATAATTATACGGCAATATCTAAAAACTAGGTCGCAAAAGCATATTTGAGTTGTCTCCAGGGGTTACAGAGGAAAAAGTCTGAATAATGAAGAAGATTACACAGTGGCTAGTGAAAATGAAGGTCAAGGCCTGAACTCTCAATGCGAGGAGTCTTTGGAGCACAAAGCATTTGTAAACACACTGCAAAGAGCCATTCACTTCCCACGGTCCCATTTACACACGTAAACCGCTACTCTCATTCTGGATGGATCTGTAAGTCTGTCTGTCTGTCTGTTTACATATGTACAGATAGAGGCAGACAAACAGAGACATACAGAGGGACATACAGACAGACCGATAGTTCAGTACATGAGCAGTTGAGCTCTTGTTGTGTGTGGGAAGTAAAGGTGAATATCTGCCTCATAGATAGAGACAGACAGAAGTAAGTACAGACAGACTTACAGACAGACAGAAAGGGACAGATGGACCGACAGACAGGTAGATAGATATAGATAGAGGCAGACAGGGACTGACAGACAGAGAAGCACAGACGGTTGAGCAGACTACAGACAGAGACACACACGGTTGGATGGACATAAATACAAACAGAGACATACAGACAGATGGACAGACAGTCATACGGACAGACGAACACACAGACAGACAGACAGAGACACAATCAATCAATCAATCATTTTTATTTATATAGCTCTTTTAACAACACAGGTTGCATCAAAGCACTGTACAGTATAAGGTATAAGAATACAATGACAGGGATGTATGAAGACGAGAGTGACCTCACACAGACGGATAGATGGACATACGCAGAAACTGATTTTGCTTAGTTCGATGTGTTCCTGGATCAACATCTTTGTTGACCCTGGAACAACATTGTGATTAACCAATCAAATTTGAAGAACCAGTTTATAGTTTTGGCTTACAATCAGTGTTTGTTGCTTGTACATCAGTGCCATTCATCTATCATTTCTTCAGATTTTAGGCATCACTCATGGGTATAGGTAGGTTTACGTGTAGAGATGTGGCCAAAATGTAATTTTTGGATTAAAATGTTGTTCCAGCCTCAACAAAATATGTTGACAGAGGAACTTATAGGACGTGCATGGACGCACATACAGACAGAGATATACAGACGGACAGATAGATGCAGACAGGCGGACAGATGGACGTACAGACAGACAGATAGTACCGCTCATAAGCAGCAGGAGTTGAGCTCTTGTTGTGTGTGGGATGTAAAGGTGAATATCTGCCTCATCTGTGTGTTGACAGGTGCTGTCTGGGGGTAATTGGTTTCCATCAAAGTGCTACTCAGCACAGGGTCAAGCACTGGAAGAGGAGACACCACTTACCCCTCTGTCACAGTCTGTCACTGATACCATAGAGGGACGGGCATGGGACGGTAACAATACTTTCTGAAAGGACAATCAAGTTTGTATGATTTTTTTTAATTTTATCAACAAAAACTAGTGGTGGTTGCCTTTATAAAAGTCCCTGACATAATGCTATAACTTTGTTGAGAGTTGCCATGGCATTGCTTTGTGAAATCTCAATATGTTTCAATACGAATAGTGTGCTCTACCCATATGGATTTTTTTCCTAAAAAATATTTGATATTTTTTGTGAATATATTAAAATGATTTAGTAAATGTAATTTCTTGGATTAAATATGGAGGGCAAAATCTAAAAAATAAAGAAGTAATAATAAAAAAATGTAAAGTATAAAAAAAAGTTTTGTGTTTTTTTATATTTTTGCTCATTTTTTACTTAAAACACATTTTAAAATATACATTCAAATATTTTTTTCATTCTGCTGTACTCTGCCTTTTTAACATAGTCTTTATTTTTTAATTTGTCAGTTTGCAAAATATAAATCTTAATGTATGGGTTTGTTTACATCTTTATGTGTAAGTATGAGCTATAATAATAGAAATGCTTGCTTTAGCAAATACAACTAATTACAAAAGCTCGCTGCTACTAAAAGGCCAGTTGCGTTTTTACTGCAGATGGCCTCTTCGCATTCCTGAGTGACTCTGAAGCACTTTGAATTGGGGGAGTAGTGTCACCACAAATAAAGAAGAAGAAATAAACAAATAGGCCTATAAGAGCTTTTCTCAGCCATGTGTTTGTTATCAAGCACCAATTAGGCTCCTTATTGAGCTTTGTGATGCAAATCACACTGGATCAATAGACATGTACTTACCCTATCAGAAAACCCCTGACGCCCATAATTACTGCCCCTGGGACCAATCAGATGTGGACAGGGCTCTCCTCTCCACAAACATCACATACACACAGAATTGGAAAAACTTTTACATTAAAGGCACTTAGCCAACACGCTTATGTAGAGCGAGGCAGAAAAAGTGCTTTTGCTTTGCATGTAAGACTGCAATGAAAAGCTATTTAGATTCAGTGTTGTGGGCTCATGTCGAAACGGCAAAGTAAGACAGCGGAGTGAGCATGCTGAGAAGTCTCCAACTCCAAACAAACACAGACAAATTGGCAATAAAGCCGGCTGATCAGAAACAAACAGCGCCGACCAAAGATGGGGGTTTGGATTCCTGAGAGGTCTTTCAGCGGTGGGTGGTCACATCTCATCAGTATGGGGTCAAAGAACCGTGATGAGTGACGGGCAACCTGTGTGGGGCAAATAAAAGGGGAGGATACAGGGAGATGGCCACCATACGGCCACATTAGCAAAAATAAGCATTGCTCCTAAATCAAAGCCACAGGGGGCTGATAGCAGGCCGTTGATAAACCTCTGCCTGACACTCCCTGAAGGTGTTTCTGCATGAGGCGTAAAAATGTGGGTTTATTTACAAGCAAAAAACAAAGAGACATGTTACAGTGATTTTGAAAAGATCCTACCCAGGCCTAATTTTATTTATTAAATAGATTTATCCCTTCACAATCATTGCTTAAGCCTACTCCTCAAATTTTTTTAAAATCTGAGCTGTTTCAACTGAAAGAAACAAGACATATCTATGCATTTGTTTTGTCTCACGATGCACAATAATGTTTTTTCTTCTAAGGCATGTAAATTGCTTAAATGTCCTAATTGAACTATGACCTAATCATGTCTTATGCTAATCACCTGTCTACGAAACCATGCCCAAAAATGACATTCTAAAATAAATTTAATAAAAGGCAGCTCAGCTGTTTTCAACTTTAATAATAACAAATGTTTTAAATCAGCACATTAGAATGATTTTTGACGAAAGTGACACCTAAGACCGGAGCAATGATGCTGAAAATGTAGTTTGCGTCACAGGAACAAATGACATTTTAACATATATTCAAATAGAAATTGGTTATTAAAAATGTAAATATTTCAAATTATTTAAAATATTTCACAATATTACTGGTTTTACTGTATTTTTAACCAAATAAGTGCATAAGAGATAAAATTAAAAATTGTAAAAAAATCACGAGCCTAAACTTTTAAAAGGAGTGTATATGGGTGCATGTATATATGTATGTATCCCATTGAATTAGATTTTGTCAGTCCACAAAGTGACACAAGACACATGACTACTACATATTTGAGTTCATGTTTGTTTTCTTGTATATTTTGCTTGAAAAGTCGTAAAGAAATAAATATGTCTGAAAAGAATACAACTTGACCCGATCAAGTTATCAAATCTCATATATATATTCAGTGTGGCTAATATGCACATTGTCAATATCACACATTTTGCTAATTTAATCATTAATTTAAAATATAACTTTTTTCTTTATATAATGTTTTTAATCCTTAATTTTGTTTTATTATTATTATTGATAATAATTTTTACTGTAATAGAGCAGTGCCAGAGTAAAAGTAGATAGTTGAGATTTAGGAGGACCTCATTAACTTCACAGCAACACATGCAGTGTGTGTGTGTGTGTGTGTGTGTGTGTGTGTGTGCGCGCACGTGCAAGAGACAGAGATATGGCACTGTGTATTTTCATTTGTGCATGGCGCGTCTTTAAACGGTGCATCACCTACACACACTTCCCAATAATGTGATCTGATGTGACAGCTGACACTGACGGCGGCAGGAAAATGAGAGATTAGGGCAGCGCAGCCAAAGAGAAGAGGAAAAAAGACTAAGATACACTGGGGAGGAAAGAGAGGAAGGAGGAGGGGGGTCAAAAAAGCTTCAGCATCATTCTCCCATCTGCCTGCCTGCATAAATATTTCATAAACACACACACACACGGCAGGAGCTGGTATAGGCTGACATGTGCTCACATCAATATATTCTTATGTAGAGATTTCTAGCAATCTATAGGAACAAACCTGTGTGTTGTGTTGTGTGCACATACAACACACTATGCTAGCTTTCATTTATAATGTACTCAACATTTTAAGTCTAGATTACATAATGTGGAATTAGAGCTGCAATGTGCTACACAATAAATCATTTTCCAACCAGCTGCTGCACAATTATGCCTTAATAAATCATACAAGAGACCATAAAAAATTGATTTAAACTTTCAAAAAGGTACACTATCACAACTTTAAAGAAATGTGGTAAAAGACTGAAGTGGATTTTGCATATTATTTTTTACAGACATTTAGCTACTTCTACAGCACTGCATCTAAATCATTTAACCACGACTAGCATGCTAGTTTGAGATTATTTTGAGGCTCTAAGTAATTTTCCAATAAACAGGCTCTAAATGCTAATCCAACCTTTAGTTTGCGCACGAGGAGCCATTTTGTTAGGTTTGGCTAAGTCTGTGCTAACTCCTCCAATGTGGCTATTAGCATCATTTATTCAAAACACTTTCAGTGTTAAGCTCATATGTTTGTTTACATGCACACCCATCTCACCCATCCCAATCTCCCCCTGCAGGCAGCTCTCCTCCGGGCGGACCGCCGCGTGTAACGGCCGTGATTAGAATGTAATGAACAGTCTAGACAGTGTTCAGCTGGATTAGGTGGCTCGCAGAGGTCACTTGAGCCTGTGTAGCATTAGCAGAGCCTTGCTAGCCGTGCACAGAGATTTTTGGGATAGAGGCTGGACAGGGTAGAAAAGGAGGTCGGGCAGCCTCTAAATCTTTGTGGTAGATGTTAGAGGGGTGATTAGGATGTTCAGAGGGGGCTGACGTCTGACCAAAGGGGAGGGAGGAGAAGTGTTGCAGCTGATATTGGCACAACAATTCCCTCAAAAACTACCAAATTCAACACATACTTTGACTGTGCTGTTTTGTTCTTCTGTTCTTTATTATAGAGTACTGCTCAAATTGTAGATGGAAAAATAGATAATATGGCCACAAAAAGAACAATTCGTTATGATGACTTTGTTAATCGTAACCATGTTGCACTACCCACGTTGTTCTCTTATTTTAGTGGTCAAGTTGTACTAAATGGTCTTGCTAACATCTGAACAATTGGTTTTCAAACGCTCCCTGTTTTAAGTTAATTGTA
Source organism: Puntigrus tetrazona (assembly GCF_018831695.1). Taxonomy (NCBI): domain Eukaryota; kingdom Metazoa; phylum Chordata; class Actinopteri; order Cypriniformes; family Cyprinidae; genus Puntigrus; species Puntigrus tetrazona. The sequence goes on along the minus strand of NC_056717.1, from coordinate 7,737,179 downwards.
CTAATTTGCATGTTACACTACTTTGTTTTAATTTGTTTGAACGGTGTGCAAACTAATTAGTTAAATTGTTGCACTAATTGTGTTTGCACGCATTCTGTCTCGTTTTAATTAAAGAGATAGTTCATTTAAAAATGAAAATTCTCATGTTGTTCGAAACTCTCATGACCTTCATTCATCTTAAGATATTTTTGATGATCTCTAAGAGCTTTCTGACCCTTTATATCCACCACCACCATCAAGGCCTAAAAAGGTAGCAAAAACAAAAGTAGATAATGTGACATCAATGGTTTAACAGTAACTTACAGTAGCCATGAGAACACTTTTTGTGTGCCAAAAAATAAATAAATAAAGACATCCAATAAATCTTCCCTTCCACGTCATTCTCTGCAGTGCATTCAAAAGAGTACCATGACATAAATATAATAATATTTCTTATTCCTTTGCTAAACATGTCCTAAGTCTCAAAAACAAATTGGAAATATTTCTAAATCATATCTCACCAAAGAAGCGTGTTATTGTTTGCAAGAGAAAGATAACCTTGTTCAGCTTCCCAAAAAAACGCAGCTTTAAAGGAACTACTTATGTTTATTATATATATGAGATGTGAAGGATACGATACAGCTCCATAGGCACTCAAGATTAACATGAGATTGGCTGAAACGGCGTGTGTTACGTCCCCTTTAAATCATGACCACATTGCACTAATTTGTCTCCTCATTTTAACTAAACCACAGCCACACTGCACTTATTTGCTCTAAAATTAGAAAACAAATTAATACATAAAAAGAAAACCTTAATTGCTTAGCAGCGTTCATTATTTTATATGCGGGGGTTCCGTCCTTTTTGCTGTAGTTTTTCACACAATATAAAATCAGTACAATAGGCACACAACAACATCAGCTGTTTACTGGATGCATCTTAGCTAAGGCTGTTCACAATCTACAGCACTGACTGGGCTATCAATCGGGGCACATTGCCACATCCTCATTAACATGCTAATTTGATATGGTACCACACGAAACCAAGTACCATGTCAGCAATGCTTTGTCCAGGAAAAGAAAAAAATACAACTTCTTTGTCATGAGTAGGCAAAGGCGACCTTCTTCAAAACTAATATCAGGTATTTTTTATCGTAATTTAAAGAAAATGCAAGAGATGTAATAACATTCAAACAATAAAGGCATGTTGTAAGTGTCCCTACTTTTTGGGGTCACTCTACACGTGCGTGGTGAGAGAGAAACCCCAGTTTTGTTTGCTTTGAAAGTGACGAGGTGGATACAGAATGACCTTTGACCTTTCTGGCACAGGAAGAGGAAGTGACCCACAGCGGCCACAAATGGGGGTTGGGTGAGTGTTTGTGAGTGGAAAGACAGAGACGCTGAGAGAAAGTGTGCTCTCATAATAAGCAGCGTCCGGTGTTGGTGGGGCCGAGGCCCGGGATACAAGGTACATTCGCTAAAACAACATCTCAGCGTCAGAGCAGCTGAACATCAGCCATTGATCGCGCAGTATCAGTGTCATCTGTGTTTCTCCTTACGCTATCTTCGGCCGCAATACCCGTATACGAACCTGTGGAAGCTCACAAAGCCATATCATGGAAAATTCCAGCGCAATCCCTGCACTGATTCTTGAGGAGATGAATAAAATATTGTAGAATGCAGTTACATGAAGAGCACTCAAGTGCCGTCTTCAAGTGTGACAGGTCTGCGGTGACATCACAGCGTACGCGGCGCGCGATTGGCTGAGGGTGCTCTATCGCTGCGATTTTTCATCAGCTTTTTCATCAGCTTGCATCACACGCTCATTCCTACACACTCACAGATTGTTTTATCACAGTCTTCTTTTATCATCCCACATCATCAGACTTTTAGTTAAGCTAATGCGCCAACCTAAACGATGTTTGTGATCTTTTGTTTTCGCTGCTTTTCTTGAAGACGCTTTCATGTGAGACCGTGTATCAGACACACACACACACACACAAATATGTAAAATAGCAAATCTAGACACGTACAGTACTCCACGGCTCTCTCTTCTCATGCTGTGGTGGGAGCGGACTGAGGGAGGGGTGGGGGCATGCAGAGCGATCTGAAACAGTCTGAAATATTCATGATTATGTGCCTACCTCTCAGTGTGACAGAATGTGCACGTGGACCGACGAGTGTGTGCTTCTGGAGAGCCAGAGAAGGAATAATAACGTCTGCTAAAAATACAGATGTATACATAAGGAAAACATCACTAATAAGTTACCGCTAGACAAAGTATCGGTCAGTCTCATGAAACCTCTGTGGGTCATATTTAGCCCGCAGTTGTATTTAGCTTTAAGGAAATGTCCGTTCATTGGATTGATCTAACTTTCATGCATTCATTCATTGTTTCATGACAATTAAACAATCTCTTTAATATAAAGCAAAAATATGGCCACTTTATGTCATTAACATAAAGTAGAATACATACATAACATAAAGTAGTAGATCGCTATATAAACGATTATTTGTTAAAATATAAATATTTTCTGAGCATATATATATATGATTTTATAATCATTTCATACATTTACCACATCCTTGAGTAAAAGAAAGAATTTCTTTTAAAAAGAAAAAAAAGAGTAAATACTGGCTGAAGTGTTTCCAAGGAATCAATTATATTTTAAAGTATATTAACTGTTATTATTTATTATTAATATTATTATTATTATTATTATTATTATTATTATTATTATTATTATTATTATTATTATTATTATTATTATTTATTAAGCTATTATTTTATATTGTAATAATATTTCATAAAATATATTTTTTCTGTATTTTTGATTAGAAGATACAGCATTGAAGAAATGTATATATTTTTTTAAACCCTACTGATCCTACATTTTTTAACTTCTATGTGTGGGGGTATATTTAGTCATATGATGATTTTATTTTTCTTGATAATTTTCCATCAGATTTATATTTTCTTTTCTTTTCTTTTCTTTTCTTTTCTTTTCTTTTCTTTTCTTTTCTTGTATTCATAATGGTAATTCTCATAATATTTAAAAAATCATTCTGTAATACATTATTTTATGTAAATTATCTGTAATAAAATGTTTCATATAAAACAGGAAGTTTAAGTGGGAAGTTATAGAATTTTTATGTATAAATATTACATTCAATAAAAAAACCATACAACATCTTTTAAAGAATGTGATTACTTTTTTTCCGCCTTCGTAGTAATATTTGATCCGTACACGTGTGTGTATTCAGAGGAATTTTGCCTGCTCAGGCGTAAAGTTCTGTCACTTTACGTACATACTAAAATAAGAAGTCTCCTCATGAATTAAACATGGAGCCAGCAGGCCTGTGCCGCTCTGTCTCTGATTGGCCCCAGTGGATTGGCCAAGGGATTGGTTATTTACAGTTGGCTCCCGGGACGGGGTCTCGCTTAGATTAATTCACAGAAAGGCATGATGGGGGTCCAGAGATTGTGGAGTCAACTTGTGTGTGCCTTCCCAGAACGGATGCCATTCACATCGGCCTCATTCTCTTCATCTGACTGCACCCATTCAGTCTCCAAATCATAGTCAGCTTCCTGCCCACACAATATGGAGGAGATGAGACCAGGGGAGGCTCATTCGCTACCCCTCGCAGCCCCCGACGTTATTTGCATGACACGCAGACAAGCTTTAAAACAGCTGTCAGTCACTTGTATACTCCTATTGTTACTGTGACCCATTTTTCATCCTCTCCTATCCCATAATCTAGCGCTTTGAACCCTTCCGAGTCATGGTCACCCCTCCTTCACACCCCAAAGCGCTTACAAAAGGTAACTGGAGGCAACAGCAACTACACTGGTTGCTATGCGGATGCCATGGCAACCGGCGCGGATTCCATATGGGGCTCACGTATCGAATGGCTGTAATGGATTGAACTTTGGGGGGCTGAGGGGAGAATGAGGCATTGGGAGCTAGTGTTCATCTTCTCGTCCGCGACTGTTTGGGGAGGGTTTGCGATATTTGCCCCAGTGGGTCACGGCGAAATGCCAGCTATTTTCAGCCTTTGAAGACCCACGTCATCGCCAGGCACAGTAGGCACAATATTACAAGTGCTCAATTAATGCTTCACAGATGAGATGCTGGATCCATTTAGTGCGATGCTAAGTCATAAAAATGATGTGGTTATGTGGCGTTTTTGGTTGATTTTGGGAATAAAAGTTGTGCAATTTCTTCTACACATTGCAATTTTGAGTGACTTTTTTGGGAGAATTGGGAGTTTATACCACAGTTATGACTTAATGTCATAACTACTTCTTTATATCTCAATTTCTCTCTTAAATGAAATGAAAGTCTGATTTAAAAAGAAAAAGCTAATTGCGACTTTATATTACAGTTCTGACCTTATTTCTCACAATTTCAAGTATATAACTTGCAATTTGGGGTTAGCATCCAGTGTTTCCAAGTCCTTGGTTTTCGTGCAGAATTGGGCTACATTCAGGCTGTTGCTGTGGGTTGGTTTTCGTGTCTAGAGGTTAAAGCAGGGATGGGGGACGTTGATCCTGGAGGGCTGGTGTCCCTGCAGAGTTTTGCTTCAACCCTAATCAAACACATCTGACCCAGCTAATCAAGGTCTTAAGGATACAGTTCGGTATTTTTTCCAGGGTTAGAGCTAAACTCTGCAGGAGAGGTTTCCTCCAGGATCAACCCCCACCCATGAGATAAAGCATCTCCAATAACATGAACACAATCAAAAAAGTGCATTTTACCACAAGAAACACGTTTTTAAAGACAAAATGCAATTGGCTAGTTTTCTTGTGAAAACATGGCAACCTTGTTAGCATCTCACAATTCAGATTTTTGACTTTATTTCATTCAATTTTGAGATTATATTGATTTTTCACTTAAAGTGCTGGTTTTACATGTCACAATTCTGATATTCTAATTCAGAAATTCTAAATCTTAACTTAAAATTGTAAGATCTGAACCTATAAATCTAAAAGAGGACTTTATCTACATATAAACTAAGAATTCCAAGAAAATAAATTATTTCGTAATTGTAAATAGTACTGCTTTTAATCTATGCAAAAATTGGCTTACAAAAGTAAGTATTTGGGATTTTGTAATAAATAAAAAAGTCAGTAACACTTTATTTTGATGGTCCTTTTACAAACTGTTGACAATAGGTAACTCTGCATCTGCAAGTGAACTCTTATTAGAATATTAGCACACTAATATCTGCAATATCTTCTAACTCATTATTGTAATTTTACTGTCTATGTGTAACTTTACAAGTAAATGTCAATTTATTTAAACTCTAACCCCTACTAATACTCTATGACACATGAGAGTTAGCAGGTATGTAGGTGCAACGTTACTTATAGTTAACAAAATATGTTAAAGGGACCATCAAAATAAAGTGAAACCAAAATGCTATATATTCAATATTTTTTTATAACATTTAAATATTCTAATAATTATAATAAAATATTTAATTGCTGATATAACGCATGTCTGCGTGACTGTATATAAAATCTGAGCCCTATAAACAAAATCACTGCCCCACAAAAACCAGCTGTGTGCATGAGTGTGTAAAGGCTCCAAAAAGATTTTTTGGCTGGAAAAGGCCCATGTCCAGACCAGTGTAACAAGTGAGTGAACTAAACTGTTTTTTAAACATTCGGTGTGGAAACCAGAGCTGATGAACCGCTAAATAATACTGAACAGAAATAAAACGTACTGTAAACCATCAGACCACATGAATAAAACAAGCAGGTCAAAGAGGATAGTCAATGACATTGAGGTGAGTGAGTGTGAAAATGAGTGTGCAGCAGAGATGGAGGACGTGACAGAGGCACTGCAGGGGGTCTGTCATCTCCCAGCATTCCTCAAGAGAATCTTAGCAGGGTGTGTGGGAGGACGGCTCTGAGCCCGTCCTCCGGAGTGGGAAATGACAGTGGAAGATGTTACAAACTAGCCTTCAAGAGATACAGATTCACACCAGCAGCAATCTATCAATCCAGCGGCGGAGTTGCAGGTGGCCAGGGCCAGTCTTGTTTTATCACAGTTTGAGTGTGTAAATAAAACTGCAGACAAAGCTAAACGGCTCCAGGAGGAGTATATGGCACCTTTATAGTGTTTTTGCAGCTTAGAATTTACTTTACAGAAATATCGTGTGCACTTTCTCCTATCAGTCGATGTGCTTCTATTTCTGGTAGCACCAGATGTTGGGTTGTAGAAAAGGACATCCACAGGGAAAAAAACAAAAACAACTTCTTCCTCCTCTTTTAAATTGCCCTCAAATGTTAGCCTTAAGATGGAGCAGTCAATGCTTTTGCCTCCATCCGTCCATCCTTCTTTCACGCCCTCTTTCTCCACTGTCCTTAGAGGAATATGTGGAAAAGAGACAGGATGCCTGGCTTGCAGTGCCAAATCAATTGACGTCTCTGTCCCATTGGCTTTCGGGGGTTACTGGCATGGGAATATATTCTCCTAGAACTGCCAGACAAGTCATTTAGAGAGCAGGTTGCTAATTGCTGTGAACTGTCTTCATTAGTAAGTGGTAATGGTCTGAATTTTTTAAATGTCACTATTATTATGGAAAGTATATATTATATAGCTAAATATTGCACAATCTATTTGAAGCGTTAATGAATATATTACATTTAGAGACAGGTTTTCACAGTAATGCCATAGATCGGGGTGTCTAAACTCTCCCTCAAGGACCAGGTTTGGACACTGCTGCCATCGAAAAACCAATGTGGTTTCCCTCTAGGATCTTCAAGTAAACAGTTCTTAAAAGAACTCTGAAGAAAAATGTAAACCTTTGTCTACTAGGAAGATCCTTCTGGGCAATAAAAAGCTTCTCTAAATATAAAAGGTAGATGCCAAAGTCTAAAAGCTTATAGTGAGTGTTAGAGAGTTAGACACAGTTGATATCAGTCTGATTTGAGAAAAGTGTTAACATGAGTCAAATGAGCCAACTCCCATGTCTATAGGTTGTTCTGATCCAGTGATCTAGGTCTTGCTAAACAGTTGCTAGGGTACTCTCTTTGATTGTTAAGGAGTGGCTTGGAAGTTGCCGATTATGAAAGTCCGAAGGCTCCTTGAATGACATAAACCAACCCCACATCTCTATGACATTCAGATATGAAGATATGCTTCTGTATGTTTGGGTTGCTGGGGTGCTGTAAATGGTTTCTAGGGCATGGCATGGTTTCTAGGGGATAGCATCACGATGAAAATAAAAGGTAGATTGGTTGTCTGTGTAAAATGTGTCCACCTTGTGATCCAGAGTTATGTTTAGTGCAATATTAAGTTGCCAGTAGGTAAAACAGCTGTTCTCAGTTCCTTCACCATAATATGTCTACGGGCCAATTTTAGGTGGCTCTTGTGCTCAAGGGGAACAACTTATACCTCACTGTGAGGTATGTTCTTGCATAGCTTACCAGCCTATTCAAATGTGGTGACCCAACATTTCTCTAAATCCTTGCTTGGAGCTTTGACCTGTCATTGGTAGCAATGTTAAGTCTATAGGATTTTTTGCCAAATTTTTGCCAAATGCCCCTTTTTAAATACTTAAGCTCTGTAGTGTCATAAGGATTCTCTTTGGCTGTTTTCATCACGCATCAGCTGGAAAAAAGGGATACATTTCTCATCTTGTTGCACATCCATAATTCATTCCACAATAATTAAAATGTTTGTTAATGACATCAAGCAGGTGGTGGAATGACAACTTTTTTTAGACTATGTTTGCGTTCCACCAAAGAAATAAAGTAATACAGGTTTGGAACGACATGAAGGTGAGTAAATGATGACATAATTTAATTTTTTGTTGTACTATTCCTTCATTATGGCACAAATGGATTCTAAAGTAATTTACTAAATTACGAAGAATAGAGGCACATTCTCTGCAGATGTGAGTGTCAGTGTTTTTGCATCATGATGGCTGATCATTATAATCTCTGAGGCTCTTAAATGGCACAACATCATCTTAAGACTCTTTTCTGAGGACAACGACCCCAAAGCTTGAGATGTGTCTTTTAGCCAAGTTGGTACAGCATTGCCCACTGTAATCCACCTAGAGGTGGGTCCTGCCAAGATGGGTGCTTTAAATAATACCACCCATAGTCCCAAGCCCAACAAGTAGGTCTGTCTGGGATTACCAAAATGTTCCCTGCAGAATAAGGGTCCTTTCTGAATTCATAAATCACCAGCCTTTGGTTGATCAAAATCCCCTGGTGTTCTGGCTTGTGGTTGTCCAAAGTCCACAGACATTAGGCCTCTGGCAGCTAAATATACATCAAAAATCTCCTGGACTGATGGGAATTATATAACCATTATTACAGAAACCTAACATGAAGTGCACTGACCCGCATGAGGCATGATTAGCTTGGAAGAAAGGAAATTTGTTGGGCAATTTGACACAAAATGTGCTGCATGTTTCCAAACGGATGGGATTTCAGGCGCTGTGTAGGAGGAAAAGGATTGTGTCCACACACATCCACTTCCTTTGGGAATGACAGTGTCATTTGGTGTGGATGCCAGCTGTCATGGTGAGCTTCACTGGGCACGAATGTCAAAGGACACTCCTCTTCTCTCCCTCTCTCTGGATTTCTCTCTCTCTTCTTCCCTCTTGTGCTTCAGCTGACCTCTAGCCCTGTCTTTCAATATTTTCTTTTCTCTTTCCCCCTACAATTTTGCGAGTCTTCTGTCGGTTGTTTCTGGTTTTCTCCACCCCATCTCCTTTCTGGGATGGGGAGGGTCATGGACTCTGTTTATCCTACTTAAACTTTCATTTCCCCAAAGAATGTTTCAGACACGCACGCTTATGCACATACAACCATGCAGATGCACACACTGTCACACAGCAAGCTGAACTTTTGTCATGCACAGATCATTTAAAATCTTATTTTTCTTGCTGAGGCTAACAGATTTATCCTTCCAGATTTTAGAGAAGTCTATGCATTGGCAAAGTTGCATTACTGTTTGAAAAATTTAGGTCAGGAAGATTTTTGATTTAATTTTTAAGAATTAAGAATGTATTGACAATATTTATTTGTTTATAAATGCTATATTTATTTTTGACATAATAAATTAAGACTAAGTAAATCTAAGTGTTTAAAACATTAAAAACATGAATGTTCAAACACTTAAAAAACCTATAACACTTTAATTGGCTGTTTATTAGTCCACATATTCTACATCCCTAACAGCTACCTTAATAACGATTAATAAACAGTAAATTAGGAGTTTATTGAGTCAAAAGTCATAGTTATTGGTTTGCAAATAGCAAAAATTGGACCTTAGAGTAAAGTGTGAACATAAATCTTATTGACCCCACTGACACTGACAATAATAACTGTGCTCTTCAGATTTTTTTCAGAAGTGAATACGTTCTGTACCAAGTCTTGATTGGAAGGGTTTGGGATTGGAAGAGGTTATTATATAAGGTGAACGCATGATGGCTGTTACCAGCTACATTTTAATGATCTCAGTCTAGATCCAAAAAGGTAGTGGAGGGCAGTGATTTGATGTAACTTTACCCTCTCAGCCTCTGGGTATCTTCTCTCAGAGCTGTGACAGCTGTCCACTCTCTCCCATATGGCACTTACACATAATGCATCCTGCTGTCTGTCTCTGTCTCCAGCTGAGGTGGGACCCATCCATGTCACGATGTCACAACCCTGTACACTGCCCTCATGGTCGCAATCCCATCATCCCTCACAGCACACATCGGGAAGCTAATACTGAAACACACAATCCTCTATCAGAAAAAAAAGCCCTATAAAAATATAGCTTACACATGTCTGCAATGACAATGTTTGCTTGATGCTGCACCCATGCTAATAAGTGTTAGTCCATGACCATCACAAAGCACCTTTAAATAGCTCAGCAGTTGAATTTACCTTAGTGGATGGTATGGAGTTGATGTTATTCGATATGTGGGCCTGGCAGAGGAAAGTTAGGGTGAATGAGTGTGGCTGTCAGAGAAAGCAGATGTAGATAATGATAACGCAGATCCCTTTGCACCCGTCATTCTGGGGCTGCAGGGCTTTTTTTCTCAGAGTAATCAGATCCTTAGATTGAGCTCAGCAAAGTGCTCATAAAACACACACACACACACACACACACACACACACACACACACACACACACACACACTTAAACACACAGGACTCCACACACGCTCATTCACAGTCTTGTCAACACGTCTCATCTACTCAGATTTATCCTCAACATCACTCTGTATCCTTGCCAGTCACACATACACACACACACACACACACACACACACACACACACACACACACACACACACACACACACACACACACACACACACACACACACACACACCTTTCCAATGAACAGATGGATAAAGAAAGAAGGAAAGAAAGGAGGGAGGAAGACTCATAAATGAATCGGTCACCAGTAAAACCAGAGATGACACACTTTAGAAGGAAACCGGTGTGTCATAAATGCTAGAAACAGGAATAATAGCACTTTGTTAACAGGCTATTAAGGACAGGGTCACAGAAAGTCAATATTTGCTTACTTGTAAGTGATGCTTTCCAAGGCAAACAGATCATTACTTTTGCTCCAAAGTAGAATAAACCCCTAACCTATGCATTAAACATTACTCACAATGGTAATAGCCGTGTTAATAATACTTTGTTCTTCAGTTTGGGATGGGGTGTGCTGTTGTCACCACTAGGGTAACTCAACCAGAAGCATCATCAAAAATGGTAGTACTTGACATGCTTTACAAGAAGCTCAAAATAAACTATTACTTTTGTGTAAAAATATTCAAATAGCCTAAAGCAAGTAAAATCAATTATATTTGCATGACTACAACTTAAAGGAACAAGTAAATGGCTGCAGTCAGGATGAGAGTCCAAAGAGTTGATAAAAATATCACACTAATTTATCCACACCAATAAATCCATGTACTGAGCAGTTAAAAGTTGCATATTTGTAATAAAACCTTAATTTATAATTTTTTTATATCTATATAATTGCTTTCTGAAATGTAGTCATCATGTTGTCTGAATCAGGAGAGAAATATGTACAGATCAGTCATGAAAAGCAAGTAACAAGTTCAAAAGAAAAATGATTGTGGATGATGGGGGGTTGGACTTTTTTAAAAATAATTCTTCAAATATCCCAAACAAAAGCATCTATATCTTGTCATGATTTTCCCCCTGTGGGTTTAAAACAAATAAAATTTAAATCGCATTATTATATATATTTGGTTGAACAAAATTATAAACTCAACACTTTTGTTTTTGCCCTCTTTTTCATGAGCTGAACTCAAAGATCTAATACTTTTTCTATGTACACAAAAAGCCTGCTTCTCTCAAATATTGTTCACAAATCGGTCTAAATCTGTGTTGATGAGCATTTCTCCTTTGCCGAGACAATCTATCCACCTCACAGGTGCGGCATATCAAGATACTGTTTAGACAGCATGATTATTGCACAGGTGTACGTTAAGCTGGCCATGATAAAGGCCACTGGAGACCCCGATGAGGAAGACAAGCATGCAGATGAGCTTCCCTGAGATGATTTCTGATGATTTCTATGCAAACCGATTGTTGCAGCAGCTGTCTGGGTAGCTGAGCAGTAAATAGTCAAATTAAAGCTTATGCTCTCATTTAAAGGGGTCATCGAATTCAAAAATCATTTTACAAGTTGTTTAAATATAAATCTGTGTTGGAAGTGTGTGTGTGTTTTTTTTTACCTACATTAATGTCAATTGGCAGGACCATCTTACCTTAGACCCACCCTGAGTGAGCTGTCGTTCATTCATGATTCAGCTTCATCTACAGAAGAAGTGAGTTTTTTTATTTTAATTAATTTTTTAAATAAATATTTACAATCACCTTTTCTAATAATGTGCCAGTTAGCCAGTGTCAAGGCTGAGGTTTACAGTCTGCTCATCACTCCATAGAAAAGAGGGGCGGGGTCAGCAGGGCTCATTAGCATTTAAAGCAACATGGACTAGAACGGCTTCATGAAAACAGAGCTGATTTTGACACGGTAAAGATGTTTTTTACTCTACCATTGAGAAATTTTAACCAACATATATTTAAGACTTTTTATTAGGCCCTAAAAATGTGTAAAATGGGCATCAGATGAACCTTTTAAGGATTTGGAAATTGTTATCCATGCTTTCACTTCTTCCAGACTATAATAGTCAATAAGTGGATCAAAAACGTATTTTGGTTTTAGGTTTTAGAACTTTGATGAAAGGTTTTTATCCACTTCAAATGCTACTGTGGATTATTGCAATGCACTTTATATGGGTCTCCATCAATGTTTATTGCATCACTTGTAGTTTGTAGTTCAAAATGCAGCCATGAGGTCGATGACTGGCACTAGGTGGAGGGAAAGCATTTCTCCAGGCCTAGCATCTCTTCATTGGCTACACTACAAAATCCATTTTTAGATTTTATTATTTGTTTTGAAAATATTAAATGGCCAGGCTTCTCAGTTACCAACAACCTTCTCGATCCCTCAGATCCTGCATGTTCCCCTCTCTCGTTTAAAGTGAAAAGGGATTGTGCTTTCTCCATAACTGGCCCAAGACTATGGAATGGCGTACCTCGGGACATCAGATCTGCGATTTCCATTACAGTTTTTAAATCACAGCTGAAGACCTATTTGCATTCCCAGGCTTTTTCTTGAACTGTATGTCGTGTACCGTTTTATGTGCAACCTCTTTGGTTGGTTATTAGCTTGCGTTTAGTTCGTCTTATTTGATCTTGTTTTTATATTTTTGGTTTTGTAAAGCACTTTGGTATACACTAGTTGTTTAAATGTGCTATATAAACAAACTGACCTTGACCTAACATCAAACTTCATCTTCTGTCTGAAATGATCTTTTCAGCAGGTTTTTTTTTTTTTTTGAGTAGACAGACAATAGTGCAGATTCAGTGTGGCTCGCTGGTCCAGGACTGGATTTGAATCACAAGCACTATTGTCCGAGCTTCGGTTCCTACATTGCTTCTTGTTTGTTTGCCTGCACTGGCGCATTGTGATTAGGTGAATTGGAGGGCGGCAGCCAAAATGCCATCTGTAAAAAGTGTGTCCGCTGCCTGACTGAATGAATGGCATGCATCCGTGTCATGTGTCATTAGTCTTGCACAAACAAGCTCTGTCTTGCACAATGCAAACATATGCATGCACACAAGCATAATTAGCCTGAGCAACGTCACATCCGTGGCTATTAGACCTTTACTCTGCACGTGAACACACTCGTAATCGTTTACACGTTGCTTTGAGTGCAATACGTGGTAAATGGTTGACACGTCACACAGACATTCCAGTTATGATTGCGTGGCACATATAGCAATAAATAACCATTCAAAGACATGAATGACATTTTATTCACAGGTTTTCTGGGTGCTATCCTTGTTTCTTTGGGGCCTCTGTGTTCAGCGCAAGACCTTGCACTACTCTGTTGATACAGCTCAGCTGAAATCCATGAATGAAAAGAACTGAAAGTATGTGAACTAAATGTCAATCCATTCTGCAGACTGCTCTCTCCACTGTTCTTTTGTTCATTTATTCAGTCATTCAGTCAGTCATTCAGTGGCCCCTGCTTTAGAACAAGTCCGACATATTGTACAACGGAAACTGAAAAAATATTCCACTCTCACTTTCACTTGACACCTTGAGCAAATACAGGGATGCCTCCACTTAAGATTTCTGTGTACTTAGCAAATGAGATAACACCATCGCAACTACTCGCAATGAATAATCACCTCGGCGTCTCCAGGGCCCAGCTGCGAAGCTAACAGGAAGTGATGCATTTCCTAACAGGAAGGCGGCTTTCCCTCTAAATAGCTCTTTAGCATCTCACTCTTTCATTCACAAATCTGACAGAGACATAATGAAGAAAGGTTGGCTCATAAATCTTCTTCAGAGAGAGATTTTGAGATAGCAAATGAGTCACTGGAAGAAACAAAAGAGATTTTCATTCCTGAGCGAGTCTCTGACGTATTGTGTGCAAGTGGTGAATACATGTCTTTTGTTCCTCATACTTGACAATTTTTGCTTTGAGGAGTGAGCTGTTTTACTGTTCAGTACAATCACCATGTGATGCACTGCTTATGTATTTGCATAAGCATAAGCATAAGCAGACAACAATGATTTAAGCAAATACTTTCTAAAGTAAGCTTTCTATGCCATTTATACAGTTGTGGGCTCCTTCTTTTTTGTTGTATAATTTTTATCTCATATGACTATTTATCTTGTATAGTTGTTTTTAGTAATTCAAAGTGGTTTTTGATTTTAAGTCTACAAAACGTATGATGATTTTAGTATTATTTTTTTTTTTTTGATGCATTAAAATGTCAGTAAAGACAAGTTACAATATTACAAAATATGTGCTGTTACTTCTTTATATGACTTTCTATTCAGAGAGTCTTGGAAAAATGTATCACAGTTTCCAAAAATATATTACGCAGTACAACTGTTTATTGACAGCATGTTAAATCAGCATTAAAATGATTTCTGAAAAATCATCAGCATATTAAAATGATTTCTGAAAAATCATGTGTCAACGAAGCAATGGCATTTGTACACATTGTCTGCGTTCTGAATCAAGTATGTTTTGATATTGCAAAAAAGATTGTTTATCTTGATGTTCAACTAACCGTCACTTCTGGTAAAAATTCCTCACATTTTTTCTTCATTTTTAAAGTGTTTTCAGTTTATCATTCCTCTCATCTTTTTTTTTCCAGTAAAACAATTAAATAAATTAGTATCCAAAGACACTGATTGGTGAACATAATGAGCTGTAGAACTGGAGCAGTTACGTGAGGACTGAGTTAAACTCTGTAAAGCGTTTCTTTGACCTCGGCAAAGACCCAGAACATCCTGACCCTCTATCAACCTCTCTCTCTCTCTCTCTCTCTGACACACACACACACTCAAAGTGGGAAGTGGAATATAGAGGATGTGAATAGAGAGAAAGGAAAGCAAGGGAGCAGGGTCAGGAATGCAGCAGCATGGGAGTCTGGGAAAGGGGGAGGCGGCTTCGAAGCACTTCCTGTGTTAGGAGGGAAGAATCCATCAACTATGAGACAGGAATCAGGGTCAGTGAGATAATAAACATACATGCATATACATACACACACATGCATACCAGCGCACACATCTGCTTTGGCCTTCACCGGCTGAAAAGTCCAGGATGCGTGTCATTTCGAAACTAGAAGGCACAGAGAGAAAAATGCTTATTGGGAGAATTCATTTCGTAGAAAGTCAAAACTGATCTCACACACACACACTTGTGAGAATTTTGTCGTATTTTTAACACTTCGACTGAACTCGGACTTGTTTCGAGTTCAGTTTGAGTTCAGTCTGCAATGTGTTTTATTTATGAAGAGCATTTGGGTACGCACAGCACCTTTTTTTTTTTTTTGTCAGATTCACATCATTCTAGATAGTGTTTGACTGCTACAGATTCCCACGCAGATAATGAGACTCAACAACACTGACGCCTCACTCAAGAGGATCCACTTATTCTGAAGTTATGGAGATTACATTTACATTATAGTTATATTTATTCATTTAGCAGATGCTATCCAAAGTGACAGAGGCTGCTCAGGCGTACTGAAAAGATCTGTATGCATAAAATTAGTGGTTAACACTTTAGAATAGGTAACATTTGTTACGAACACAAATCAAAAATTCGTTTTCTCAAATTCTTAATTTGCTGCTCATAATTAGTAAAGCAGTTGATAAAATTAGGATGTAGAATAAGATTGTGTAGAATAAAGCATTAATACGTGCCTAATTAGCCGTAATAAATGCTTAATATTCTAGTAATATGCAGTCTAATAAGCAACTAATAAGTGTAACTGTAAAATAAAGTGTTACAAATTATGGTTATAAAATAAACAAATACACAAAATAAAGGAACAAATAAACAGTGAAATAAATGTAGCATGTGCTGTTTTCCAAAGCAATTATAATAAAAAATGAAAAGGACATTGAAAATTACAAGCGCTTTATATTTTTAATACTCAGTTTATTATTATTATTGTTATTATTATTATTATTATTAATAGTAGTAGTAGAAGCAGATTATACTACTTACAATCTGAGCTAGGTATATTAAAAATAAAACAATATACAAGATTAAGAGTGCATACAAATAATACAACATTCAGTTTATTATTATAAGTAGTAGTATAATAAAAGTACATATAATAATATTATTATTAATAATAATAATAACAACAGTTATTTTTTTATTATTATTATTATATTCTTGTGTTTCCAAAAGTACTTTTACAATTCAATTGAGTTGAAATGAGACCTGATTCCAAGTATTAAAATTCACATTTTTTAAATTCACTTTTGGTTGGGTTTGTTTGTTTTAAAGACCTTACCAGAGTTAAGATGGTTTATTTGACATCACACATGACAGGCGTTATAAACCAGAGGACATATTTCCAGGGCACTATATATCTTCACAAGCATTCGAAGCTCTGGATGTTTGAGACTGACCCCTGTGGTTCATGTAGCTCCTCTCTACAGCTACTCATCTGTGTTTTCTGTCTCGCTTCAGGGAAGTCCTCCACTACTTTTGGCTCAGCTGCAGAAGCCTGTGGGAATACCCAAATACCCACAATCCCCGACCAGCCAGACCAGCATCGCCAGCTGCCAGCCTGCCTCATGTAACACATACAAACACACACATCTCTGGCAGTCTGAGACACACTGAAACCGAAAGACACTCAGAACGTGACAGTGACGGATCCAGTAATATTGAGCCCTTGAGTTTCATTGAGTTTCATTGTTCAAATACGAACAAAGCTAATGGTGATGCTGAGACCTTTTTGTGACCTTAAGAAAGACATTTAAGGTTGAGATCTGATTATAGTAATGTACGCTGTAAAAAAAATAAATAAATGAACGTATTTACTGTTTGCCAGAGCATTATCTAATAATTAGATTTTCAATTAACTCTAAAACATAATACATTAAAAATTAAAAATACAGAAACACATCGTTCCCTACTTATTTATTTATTTGCAAACTAAAACAATTCCCTTTTTTTATTTTGTTCAACATATATTAAATAGACCCTTTTTGTTTAATTCATTTAATTTGTATAAAATATATATATATATATATATATATATATATATATATATATATATATATATATATATATATATATATATACATAAATAATTAAAACTGAAGAAAAAACAAACAAACAATATAACAATAAAATAAAAGATAGATAAAGGAAAATTGTAAAACGGTTACTGCTCAAAATCTCAAAAGCTCAACACTTGTCTCCACCCTCTAAAAAGACTGTCTGATAACACACACATCAACTTCTATGCTGATTCAAGCTGGTCTATGCTGGTAAGTGCTAGATTACTGATTTCTGCTCAGTACCAGCATCTAAAATACAGCACGCTGGTGACTAGCATTCACCAGGTAAACAACCAAGACCAAAAACACCACACTATATTCTATCAAACTCTTTACGGTGTAATTTTACTAGGCAGATTGATACAGCAGCTGCGAGCGGCAGAATATATATCACAGCAATTATATCTCAGCGATATATTTTCAGTCTATAATCTTCATTCCCCTCAGAGGAGAGAGAAGGTCTCCGTCTATCACTCGCTAACATGAGGCAGACATCTCGCACTGACCAGTCCAGGAGAAAATTGGGTTTCTCGATTATAGATCAAAGTTTAGTGAATAAAGGCGATTTAATTTGGTTAATGCTGTTGCAAGTCATATTGAATAGGAGCTTTATTCTGGTCCATTAAGCTGCTTGTGGCGTGCCTGTGGACAGCTGTAACCTTGCGTAAATGCCCTCGAAAACTCCACAACAGAGCAGCCAAAAGAGTTCAGAATATTCATTATATCACACTTGTGACACAATTTAGTGCTTCCTGCTGGGTGCGACTATTAATAGTTTAATGAAAAGGACAGAGGCATCTTAACAAATGCACACAGATGCACAAATCATACTAGGTATGAAAGGTCATGGAGAGGGTCTCAAGAGATGTTATATTATAATGCACGTGTGTGCCATCAAATCCCAGCTAGGATCAGTAAATAATTACACCCTACCACACACAGCACCATACACTATATAACAACAAACAACATATACTATATACAGTTCACATACCCTGTCATAAAAAGGTGAATTCATTTTTTTATTATTTTATTGTTGTATTTATTTATTTATTGACTTTAATAAGCTGAATTGGAAAGAAAAAAAGGTACATTATGAGATACAATATCACATAACATACAGAAGTTTAGTTTTTCTAAAGTTGATCTGTTCTCTTGATTGCTCGAGACAAATTTCTCCTTGCAGGAAAGAAAAGAAAGGAAATAATTATAAAACAAAAGAAGTCTCTTATGCTCACCAATTTATTTGCATTTATTTGACCAAAAATACAGCAAGCAGAAATATTGTAAAATATTATTACAATTAAATGTACTTTTGTCTATTGGAATATATCCTAATGTGTGATTTATTCCTGTGATCAAAGCTGAATTTTCAGCATCATTACTCCAGTGTTCAGTGTCATATGACACTTCAGAAATCATTGTAATGTTCTGATTTTTAAGAAACTGATAACATTTCTTATCATTGTCCGGTTTTTGGCAGCATTTCTTATTGAATATAAAGTTCAAAAGAGGCATTAGGCATATGCTAAATAAGCATTAATTTCTTTCGATCACTATCATAGGTCAAAAAATGAAAAATGTTGCAGTTGTGAGATACAAAGTCGACAGCAAACTCTCCCACACCTTCTCTTCGATGCTAATATTGTGTGTTTCCTCCAGAATCAATGAGTGCTTGTAGTCTTTTGTTAGAGTTGTGTACACGCATGAAACCAAACACTGAAGATTGGGGGGAATCGACTGTAAAAGTTGAAGAACTGGTCGTTCTTCAATATTGTGGAATACTAGACTGCATGTCTGTGGTGGTTACGGCCCTGAGTCCCTGAAGTGTCCTGAATGGCAGCGCTGGATCTACACGTTATTGAGCAACTGCATGGAAGAATTCAAATGTGCAGAGCATGCTGGGAAGCCAAGCAAGCTTCACTGCTTAAAGCAAAACCCAAGAAGACCGCATGTGTAAGTAGTAATACATGCTTCCTCAGTTTTTGTTAGAATGCACTTCGGTAATAACTTCATCAGGACACTACGGCATAAAAATATTCTTTCAGGACATGTACATTTATGAACACATCTGTTTAGGGTTTAAAATGGTAATACGACGTTGCTTAAAAGAACATTATTTTGTCTGTTTGGTGTAATGAAATGTGTTTATGTGCATAGGCTGCTCTGTGGGTTCAAGGTTCAAATGCGCTGAACACCTCTGAATATTTGGTTAAACTGCTCTGGAAAGATGTTGTAAACAGCTGATTTCTCTTCGGTTTTGGAAGCACAAACAAAATAGTTTCATTTTCTCAACGAAACACAGCGTCTCCAGAACATGGCGCCCGCAGAAACACTACAGCGAGAATAATAGCTCCGCCTTCTTCCTTTTTTTGGCATTTGGGAGGTGTTATGAAAATAAACTCACTCTGTGCGATAGAGGAGCGTTGTTTTAGGGGGGTGTGGATAAGTCATAACTTTTATAAAGAATACCTATTTGGTTTTGAGTCTTGTCTGTGCAACTTTAGAAATACTGTCTATGCACTCACAGCTTGTAACGCCCCAAAGAGAAGAGAAAACCTCTATGCATAATCACAGGTGCAGTGAATTTGAGGACACACGCCGTGTTGGCGGGGTTTCTGTCCTTGTCTCTGGTCTGGACATGAACGCACATGCGCATGTGGCGATTAGATTCAGAGACAGTGTCAGAGACCCTGAGTTTGATAAATGAGGAACACGGTTCTCAGTTCCTGTAGGGTAAACAGGATAGAAAACTACAGGTTCAGCCCTCTCAGCTGGGGGATAGTCAGGGTCATCTAGAGCCTGACCCCACTCCCCACAAAACAGGCCTCTCACATCTGCAAATGTTAAATAATGTCTGACAGGCCTTCATCTGCACATATAATATGCTTCTTAAGTGCACAAGTGAATTATTGAAGGCTTTATTTTTAATGTTTGATCTGCTACGTATATGCTTGGTTCTGAGACTTCTTTCTCTTTCTTTCTTGTCCTTTCACTATCTCTGTTACAGAACAGGATTGGGTTTCCTAATTATATTCCATCAGAACTGTTCCTCTGGTCGCTCATATAGAGCAGTTTTTTTTCTTTCACACCCTTTCCAATGCAGACGGTGAACTGAAAACCTATTTAGATCATTGTGACATTTGCAATGCAACACTTGGTAATTTTCCCCAGTATTAACTCTATTAACTCTAGCTATCATCTTTCTATTTTACTATATATCTTTTGTATTTCTATTTTTACTCTTGTTGTTGTGAATAATAACAAGAATAAAAATTATTATTATATATTACCCCAATATTAGTTAATATTATATAGCATCCAGATTATACATTAAAATATTTAGAATTGTTCTAAAAACTAAATAAACTATATACACAATACATTATTTAATAAAGACATACCTGTTGAAAAATATGGAATCAGTAAGAGTTCTTTTGAACATTCATTAAATTTCAAATAATTAACAAATAAATAAATATTATCGAGCAGAAAATTTGCCTATTAGAATCTTTTCTAACAATTAAGCAACACTAAAGACTGGAGTAATGATGCTAAAAATTCAGCTGTGTCATCCCAGGAATAAATTTTATATAAATAGAAAACGGTTATTTTTAATTGTAATACTATTTCACAATATTACTGATTTTATTATATTTTTAAATAAAAAAAAATACTTTTATAAGCATATGGATGTTCTTTTGAAAAATAAATAAATAATACATTTTTAATGGTAGTACAATATATGCAATATCTTCAAATGCATGAATTCCACAGATGTGAATCATCTTAGAATCTGCTCTTGTATTTAAAAATTAAACACACAGTACACATGTATAGTAGTAGCTTCTGTCACTTTGCCACTGTGTTCCAAAAGCCAGCGTGAAACATTATTTTCCGGCTGTGCACGATTCCCAAGATCTCAAACACACTGGCCTTTTGTTAGACATTAAGACACATGCACACTCAATGCATGTACAGTATGTGTTTATGTGTGTGTGTGTGTGTGTGCGTGCGTGTGTGTGTTTAAATGAAAGTGATAGAGGCACAGGAAGAAGAAAGCAAATGCTTTTCTGAGTGTTGTGTAGAGTGTCTTTGTTTATACAAGGAAAGAAATTGAAAACTTTGTTAATCAGTGTGTGTGTGTGTGTGTGTGTGTGGACAGATTTGGACAGATGGGGCCAGTGCAGCTGTCGGCTGGTCAGTGCAGGGCACAATGAAACAAAGAAGAACCTGTAGTTACAAGCAGGCCAAGCATGCAACCATCTAATGTACTTAGATGCAAACATCTGAACGATGCAGATGTCCTCACCCATGTCTCCTCAGCACAACCACAGTTATTCTGTCCTCTCCACATTACACCACCCAAGCTCACCACTCATTCCTCAACTGAACAAACAGCCCAAATTATCTATAAAGTCAACAATAAAACATGACAACACACAGAAGCTCATAAGGACTACTGGATGCGATATATGTGAATGTGCATGTGTGTGTGTGTGTGTGTGTGTGTGTGTGTGTTTTGGCAAAGAGAGTGATTAGTTTACAGTGGCTGGAGCACAGAGGAGAAGGTCATCCATCATTCCCCAGACAAAAGTGTCAAGCCCGCTGCACAATAAGAGAAAGAGAGAGTGAGGGAGAGAGAGAGAGATAAAGAATTATGAAACATAAGGCCAGACAGATGGAAATGTGAATGATGAATGTCGAGAAAACGAGAGAGGGAAAGATATTCCTGAGTTAGCAAAGAAATACATATGAATGAGGAAAGACTAGAGGAGGGAAGATGGAGAGAAAGCAGAGAGGAGGAATACACTCAGCCGGGCCTCGGAGGATATGAGCGAGAGAGGGCCGAACGAATAATTTAAACGATAATGACGTGAAGTTGTGTGAGGTACAGGGAAAAGTGAAGAGAGGAAAGTAAAAAAAATATGGAATGGATGGAGTTTTTTTTTTTTTTCAACTTCAGGCACTTTAATGTCCCAGGGGTGGATTTTTATTAAAACTAACAGATTTTCTTTTTCTCTTTTTTTGTTTTATGGAGGTCACATTAAAACAGTCTGCAAAACTTTTTGCTATGCATTTATTTATTTGTTCATTTGATGTGCCTTTTTAAATATAGATTTTATTGTTTTACCGTCCGTCCAGATCCCGAATTTTAATTTAAAAATATGAAAATCCAAAGTAAAATAAGACAGCAGCTATTTGCACTAAGTGCGCTGGATTCTATTTATTATTATTATAATTGTTTGTTTTGTTTTTTCTCCGTGGAATAGCTTGCACTGATTAACTGTTCACCAGAAGAGTATTGATGTACACTAACAAAGCAAGCAGGGCTAATTTTGGTTTCATGCATACTGTAATTGTGTGTTAGGATACATAAAATACTATAAAATTAGCTTCAGCAAGACAAATGAGTCCAAATGAGCTCTAAAAATGTTTAAAATTGCATTTCCACCACAGAATGCTATTAAACACAATGCATCATTAGAGATGTGATGGAAATTACATTGCGGTATAAATGTTTCTGATGGTTCAGCAAAATAAGACAGAAATCCCAGAACTTGTTGGTCGTTGAAAAGTATGTTCTAAGGGATTTTATTTTCTAGTCCACTGGGTCGAGTGTCCATACTGAAATAAACACCCGGATAAAAGGGAAAAAAAGAGGGGGAGTTGATTGGAGGAAGGCTGGGCTGGCCAGCAGCGGGTGGTCGGATAGAAGGGGCATTAACCCGGCAGAGCCGGCCTGCCAACCAAACCCTCCATCACAGCTGTCCTGCCTGGCACCGTGCCACACTGAGGAGGAGACAGAAACAAGGGAAAGAGGGTGAAAACGAGAGAACAAGAAGAACAAGAGTGGGAGAAACATTATGCTATTGTTGGTCATTGTGTCACGGGGGGCAAGGCACTGGAGAAAGAACAGCAGCTAATCTTTCCAAGCATATGGACGCTAGCAGGACAGACAGAGGGACACAGTTTGAATAAAAGAGAGCGTGATAGAGAAAGAGAGAGATGAGAGAGAGAAAACAACAGACAGCTTCGAATCTGGGCAGCTGGTCAGTGAGTCTGGGGTGAATATGTTTACTCAAATACAAAATGGGCTTTTAGGGCGATGACAATAGGGCAGGAGTCTAGCCATGAAACACTCTGGGATTATCCGTATTGACTGAACGCTACCAGAGAAACCTAACTGAGTGGCACAAGGCACTTTCACATTTAATGGGTGATCTTATTACACACACACACACACACACACACACACACACACAAAGGAAGGGGGTGAATGTTGGGGGTCTTTGGCAGGACCCTAAACACACGTCAAACTTGCCACTGCTGTTTGTATCTCACACTTTAATTACACCTAACAACTATTTAGAATCACGTGTGTCAGTTGAAATAATGCTAAAATAAAATATTTAAATAAAAATACTAAATATTAAAAACTTAAAATGCTGACAATTGTAAATGTTGTCTTTACAACAAAAAGCTGTACAAAATAATACTAAATTACTAAAACTAAAATAAGTGAAAATGCATAAAGCTAAATGCAAATGTAAAAAAAAAAAAAAATTTAAATGACAAAAGCCTACAACAAAATCATTAAATATAAGTTTAAAATGACTAAATACTATGACTATTCAAATAATACTAAAACAGTTCTACTCACAACAAACCACTTAATGGCATGATGAAATCACATCAGAGTCCTTTCATTTAGCAAAGTTCACTCTAGAAACCCCATAGCAATGTGCTAAAACTAACACTAGAACTAGACTCTGCATAGAAACACCCTGACAACAACACATCACCCTAGCAACCTCACAGCAACATAAGAAGCTTACCCTTTTAGGGTAACTTTGGACAATGTTGCCATCAACAGGCAACCAGGTGAAACACAGGACCCATGACCGATTTAAGGTATCCAGGGGGAAATGTACCCATTCTCACTGAAAGTGCCCAAGCAGCATTGCTCAAAACCTCAAAAACTGCTCAAAACATTGCCTCATGTATCATCAGCCTTAGAATACCTGAGCAATCGAAAACCAAAGTATCCATAGCAACACCCTGGTAACAACACACAATACCCTAGCAACTGCATACTAACATAGGGACAAATTACCTTTAGCAACACCTTGCCAACCACCCACAACTCCTTAGCAACCGCACAGCAAAACCTTGGACCCTCCCATCCCCCTAGCAACCGTGCAGTAACTCCAAAACCCCCTATAGCATCTGCATAGTAACTCCCCGCTAACTATCCACAACTGCATAACAACTGCACAGCCAGGTCCATATATATTTCCCCATCTGATCTCCTACACCTCCACCACAGTGCATCAGTGAATCACTGGCATTGCTCAGAGCTCTGAATCGACTCTTGACTTTTCCCTCAAAGGATGATTAATATGCGTCTGGAGTAGAAACGCATAAACACTGTGACCCGTCTCACTCCCTGTTGTTTTGTCTGTTGTCACTGTTTGTTTGTCTCCTTTTACTCCTTTAGTTTTTGTAAACCAAAGCCCCATCTGCTGGATCATCAACACGCTTGAGTATTTTAATTCACATCTTCAGATACCATCTGCCCAACACCCTCTTCCCACACACACACACACACACACACACACACACACACACACACACTGAATATGATCTGAGCCCAGCGAGCATCACCTGTCCCCTCTGTTTAGGGTTGGATACTTGTTACACTCTTAACATCTGCCATTCTCTAGACTGCAGCTCTCAGTGCGGCCCTCTGACGTCAAACCACCAGCCCAGAATTTAAGAAAAACTTCTTTAGGAACTCTTTCATCAGCACTGCACACTTTTTCATCCAGCTGTCTTACAAATGTTTTTGTCTCTTTGCTTCTGTCTGTGTCTAAATAAGCATTTGAGCCTATTTCACACCCCAAAAGCCCAACTATCACTAAACATAATATTTAGCAGTTACTAAAAATGATTCAATGAAATTTACATTTTTCTATAACACCTTTTTAAATATTTTTACCTGTTATTTTCTTATTATTTATTTATATACTATTGTATTTAATTAGCTTTATTTTTATATATATAAAATTTTAGATTGTAAACATAGATTCAATTTTAATTTTGTTGTCATTTTGCTATTTGCATTTGTCATTCCTTCATCCATTCCTTCATCCATTCATTCATTCCTTCATTCTTTCATTCATTCATAGATAGATGTATGGTTGTATCAATAGATTGATTGATTGAACAAATTACTATTTAAGTTTTTAAAAAATGTAATTTTACATTTTATTTAAATTTAATTTAAAATTAAATTATATTTAAGTTTTTAGTGTCTTTTTAACAATTTTAGAGCTTAACCTTAAACCTATTTCAGTTAATTCTTTATTTTAGCCAACTACAATAACCCAGATTTGCTCATCTGGCTCATCTTTTTTTGCCTTTCAGCAAGTATGAATAAAACGAAAATAAAGTCGGAACCCAGAAATACACATATGGTCATCCTAATAACCCATAGAACTCACACCCAGAGTTAACTTAGTTAAATGTCACCACATGGGACGATGTTCCAAAAGATAAACTGACAGGAATGGAATTTCAACCTGTTGGTTAGCGTAGCATGCTAGCTCAGCTACAGACCAGCTTTCACAGACTTAATTAGCCATCTCTGCCCAGCCGCCACCCTCAGGTACAATAATCATATCAGCCTGACAGGATTTCATTAAGAATCAATCTACTGGAGAACAAGGGACAAAAACACCCTAAACCGCATCCAGTGAGCTCTCACGGGCGCTGTCTGGAACGACTAGCGCTAGCGGTGCTGCAGACACTACAACCCTCCACTGACTGCCTGTCAGAGCGGATACAGCGCTATAAAAGTTGGTCGGCCGTACTTTAGGAGGCGAGGAGAAGGCGATGTGGCTTTATGCGGTGCGACGTGCTGTTATTACTGCTGATTTTATAGCAGTCATTACGCCATGCTCTCTCTCGCTCAGTCCTGGCTAATAATGAGAGTCATTACAGTTCAGCTACACACTCCATTTGGATCTCATAACTACTAAAGCCCCTGATTATACAGAGCGACATAAAATGAGAGAGAAAAGAGGGGCATTTTTGAGGATGAGCTCTTGTCAGAGGCTTGTGAATGTAACCTGAGGCTCAGGGCCTGAAGCACTTGGCTTTTGTAGAGGAGATAATACACACACACACACACTCACACACGTCTCTTAGCCATCTGGAGCACGAGCTGTGACCCAGCTTTCACTCAGCAAGGAGGCCACTATACACACAGTCACTCACACACACATATGTGCCACCACTTTCTTTGCTTTTCTGTTTCCTTCTCTTCCTTTTTCAATTTCCTTTACCATCTATCAAGCTCCTTCATTCGCCCGCCCCTCTCCCCGTCTCCTCCCCTCTCAGATATAGACCGATCGGGACCCGAGGCGGGGAGACGGAGAAGGGGCCAGCGAGACAGAGGGATGGAGAAGGTGATCTTGCGTATCGCTTACATCTGGGAGCGGAACAATGACAGCTGCTGATGTCAAACAGGTGCTGAGCTTCAGGCCTGCAGGGAGGAGGAGGGTGTGTTCGCAACCCACACACTCCGACGCTCACACACACACTCAAATACACTTACAAAATTAGAGGACGAAATCCAGCAGGAAACCAATTTATACTGTGGCCCAATAGAGAGTTAAGCTTGAGAAAGACAACGATGAGAAAGTTGTTTGGGATTGTAGCTTTAATCAGGGACTAAGCTGACTAAAATCAGGCCGGCAATGGTTCAGCGAGGAAGTGTAATTTAACTGCGATGGGGAAAGTGTGTTTTTGAGGGATTGATGCTAAATTGGTGTATTGAGAAAGTTTTATTGCTCAAAGTTTTCTCTTTCTGAACTGAATTAATGGGGTTCTTGGTTATGTTTTGTTTATGCACCAACCTTGTCTCTGAGGTTTCTTTAAAAATGCTAAATGCAATATTGTATATACAGTATGCATAATGTGGATGTCAGATCATTTGGTCTTGGAAGTTGTTAATTAATTTGAAAAGAAAATGTATAGTCAGAACTTTTATTAAAATAAAAACCAGTTAAATGTTTTATGCTATAAAATAAACAAATAAACAATTAACAAATAAACAAATAGAAATGATAGAAGTTCAAGTCATTTAGCTTAATATACATATAATATAGCATACATATAATATTTAACATGTTTTAAATATCTGACATTCAATGTTAAAAGTGTAAAAGAAACCTTTGACCTTTGTAAAGTAAAATAAATAATAATAATAATAATAATAATAATAATAATAAATAAACTTTAAAAAAACACTCTTTTTTTCAATTTTACAGAACGAAAAATAGTTTACAAATACAATCATTAAAAAAACTTTTAGTATAAAACCTACTTAAAAATCTCAAAAAGTTTGAAGTCTCTGACATTCTGTTTAAAAACACTATTTAAAAATTAAAACCTCTACCTAACAATCTCTGACATTTACTGTAAAATTAATTCAAAACTCTAAATAAATATAAAAACAAACAAATAAATAAATATGTTAAAGCTTTTAAAATAAACATCTGTATAAAATAGTTGAACTAAAAAGGACCTTTGAGGATTGTTAAAGGGGTTTTAAAATAAGGCATGAATAAATACTTGTGATGACACACTTCACATCAAATTTCACTGTAGAGTGGCGTTTCGTCTCAGCAGGAAAAACTGAAATAAGACACTTACAGTATAGGCTACATTTACATGCATTCATTTAACAGCTAATTTTCAGCTAATATTTCCATTCAATCATACTGCTCCCTAGAAGAAACAATTGTGATCTTACAGATACATATATACGATTTTTCCCTCCTGCAGGACGAGCCTCGAGCAGTGCAGCAGACGCACGCTTTCTTGACTGAGCGGCTAATATTTAGAAAACAGCGAAGCCTGCAGTGACTGTGACAACTGAGCCGCATGCCAAAACACAATTTCTGTCTCCCGTTCAAATATGTCTGTCAGCTCTGCCAAATGAGTGAAAGTCACAGTTGTTTACGCTGCAGTTGTTGTAGATGGAGATGTGAGTGTGATATTCAGGTTACTACAGGAGAAGTGCTGAATGAATCTGAGAACATTAACACACACACACACACACACACATGCTATTGCACGTCTGGCAGATCAAATGACACCTTCATAATAGTTACAGTCTAGCAGGAGTGTAACATTAATGCAGTCACAGTTCATCAGGGTCGTTTGCCTCGTATTAACACTGGTTAGAAAACTCCACTCATTCACACCTGGCTTTATCAGCGCTGCGAGTGCACAAACCTAATTGGATGTTCTGATTTGCACCTCTGAAGCTCTACAAGCATTTCATTCCTGTCTAATCACTCTGAATTATTCAGGGATTTTAGGTGCTTCATCAATGTTTCAGAGCTCACTACAACTTGTTGAGCCTCGTTTAAATCCAACACTGTCACCACTTTCTCCAGATATATCTTCCCCCCGGGCCAAAATGCAGAGCTGCATTGCAGTGGAGACAAACTTTAGACAATGCAACAGTGCCAAGCTGTAACAGTAGCCTTCTGGAAAAAAAAAAAAAAAAAGGATAGAGGAGAATCGCAGGATATCTAGTGCTCAAAAAATAAGCACCGAAAAAAACAACATTTTCTTCATTCTACAACACAGCCTATGCAAGCCTGTGAAAGCAAGCAGACCATAATTACGTTTGTCAGACTGTAATTCAGCAGATGCTGTGCAGTGCCCTGTGTACTGCACTAATATGTTCAGAGGGACTGTGTGCATACTGATTTAAAATGTTTCTAGCTATAGTCTAACAACAAAACATCTTTAAAGGAATAGTTAAAAAACCCTCAAGCCATTTAGTATATCGAGGAGTTTTTTCACTGCAGCAAATTTAACATTCTAACTAAAAACTGACAAAAATGTATCATCTGAAGTGAATGGGTGCCGTCAGAATAAGTACAAACTGCTGATAAACTCATCACAGTGAGCTACACGTAACCCACTTGACTCCACACCACTCTCGTCCATCAATTAACGTCTTGTGTGTAAGAAACAATCCCATTAAGGCATTTTAAGATTAAACTGTCGCTTCTGGTCAATACATGAGTCCATAATCCATATTAATGCTTCCACCAATGAAAAAAATCCCCTGCTCTCTTCTCATCAAAATTCACCAACAATATGTTCTGAACTGGTTTGGACTGTTTACATTTATGATTAATGCTGCATCGATGAATGAGACGACTTATTATATATATCATACATGTATTTTGGAAGCAATGGCTTGGAATTAAATTGGAACCATGGATTTGTTTCTTGCAAACACTTCACAAGATATTAATAGATTAACTGGAGTTATGCAGAATACTTTTAGATTATTGAGATGTTTTTTTATCAGCTGTTTTGACTCTTTTTTCTGACGGCATCCATTCACAGCAAAGGGTTTATTGGTGAACAAGTGATCCAGTGCTTAAGAGACAAACTTATCTACATCCTGGATAGCCAGTGGGGTGAATAAACCTTTGGCTAAAATACTAAACCATTTGTTTAGGCCACCACTCTGATGCAAAAATAATTATTTAATTTATTTGAATTTGACAAATTAAAAATAATATGACCGGATAAAGCATTGTTTATTAAAAAAAGAGAAGCAGAAAAGTCTGTCATCATTTACTCCCATTGGATACATTTTGAATATTTTCCTTTATATTGACAGTAGGGGAGATTTAATTACACAAATGCTTCTTTTCTCTAGTAGTGGCTTCGCATGACAGTTTTTCACAAATGTTAGGCTGTCACGTTTATATGGAGTTGTCGAACTGTCTTATTTGAGTGAACTATTTATATAAAGTTGTCCTTGGGTTAATATATGGTTCGGCTGAGAGGCCAGTAGCTGGACTGAATGACCATGAGGAACAGTGACCACAAAAAGCAGAGTCAAACCCAACAACTGCACACAGACACAACCCAAACAATACAGCACCCATTCCACGAGTGCTAGTGGTCACACACACACACACCACCTCCTCCTCCCCGACTCGTGAGACTTCACATCTAAACACCCAGGTCAAACATTCTCTGCATGTTTCAGGAATATATGGAAAAGCGTGTTTACGATGAATGCAGGAACGTCCATAAATATCAGACCTCAAGCATGTTGGGGAAGTGCATTCGAGGGCTCTGAGGCATGTGGGTGAGGCGCTCGCCGGCTAAGATATCGCTCCTTCTCCCCTTGTCTCCTACTCATCTCTGGTGTGTTTTGTTGCATGACCACAGGGACAGCGCTGCTTCCCTGACGGGGCTGGGAAAAATGTCAGGAATCCGCTCCGCACAGCGATAACCCTCCAAACTGTTTACGTTTGGAAAGACAAGAGAAAAACAGACAGAAGTGGCAGCGGGGGGAGAAGAGGAAGGAGGGAGGCACAGGATGGAGGAATCGGAGGCTTTGGGTGTGATTGCGTTCCAGGGCCTGACACGAGTAATGCTACGTGAAGCGCAGAAAACACGGGAAACATTCACTGCATACCAAGATATGTAGTAGACAGACATGTGACAGTCTGCCGGTCATGTTCTAGTAAATGTAGTTATTATAAACAAACACTTTGCCAAAGGCACTAACAATAATGTAATCCAATGAAAGCGTGATCTCTACCGTACGAAAGCCGTATTACAGAGCTGGACACTCTTATTAGGGGTGATTGTGAGGATCACTGTTACTCTTGCACATACTGTGAACTCATACTGCTGTAATGCACGCATTCAAATTGTGTGGAGCATGCAGGAAAAGCTTTGTAAAGACTACAGTATAAAGTATACCTTTAGTCGGACTTCAGCGCTACTTCGACACAATTAAGTATGCTTTAATTTGCAATGTATGCGAATATGTCCTTTTTTTGTTTTTCGTTTGAAATATGTTTATCAGATGTTTGCACACAATAATTACAGATGATTCTGTGCACGTCTTGGAGATTTGTGTGTGCTTACTGGGATACGACCATGATAAATTATCACACACAAAATGAAAATAAGCATTCTGGCCACAGAACTGTACGGCTTCTGTTACAGTAAACAAACAGGATGCTACAGAATTGTGGGTACTTCCTGGGAACATTTTAGCATTCACAGTAATTGCCATGTTCCTTCAGTTTCACAAGAAATCCACCGGGTTGGCCTGTTTCTGTTGTTTTCATTTCACACATGTTGATTGTAAAATCCCTAACTTCATTAATAACATCTCATTTCACCTAACAGACTTGATCCTGATCTTATCTAAGCCGTATCTTTCTGTCTCCTGGTGTTTGTAATCTCTTTATGCAAATCTGTACTCTCTGTCTCTCTCTCACACACACACACACACACACACACACACACACACACACACACACACACACAGCAGCTACCTCACTGGCTTTCTTCCGGATGTGGAAGGTGCTTATTATACAGGTTTGGGAGACTCTGGTGCTTGTGCAATTGGCTAGATGCAACAACTGTTTGTTTTGGGTTATGAGATTGACATTCTTTGGAATTTGCTGGAAAAACAAAAACATCTTTTGTGTACTGGAGAGGACTCGGAAAGGAAAGCCAGGGTTCTGTGGAGTCGTTTTCTGACTTTGGTCGTAGACATCTGAATTCCAGTCAAGCGTCTCCTCTAAACAAAAATAAACTGTCAAAAGCAGTTCAGGAGATCGGCATTTTAATAAGTGAAAACCTCACAAACAACTGAAATCTTATGTTATCTGAAGTAGTTGGTGATTCACAAAACTCACTGCCATGCCATTGAAGATGAAATACAGCTACTTTTTAGAAACTTTTCAATATTTGTAATACCAATTAGAAATGGGTTTGACTATATGTAGTTAATCTTAAGACACATTAAAACCAGACAGATGGGCTTGACCCAGACCTGGTTCAGGATAATGAGCCACAGCCGTCTGAAGGACACTGGAAGACCTTGAAGACCAAATCGAAATTAAGGCCATTACTCTTCATTTCCTTTACATTTACAGCTCATCGCCAACCTTCATAAAAGGACATATTGTATGTGTGTGTGTGTGTGTGTGTGTGTGTGAGTGAGTGAGTGAGTGAGTGAGAGAGAGAGAGAGAGAGAATTACATCTGTATGAAAATGAAACAAGGAGAGAAGAAAAAAAACACTTGAGACGTGTCCAAAGAGCTTTCTGATTGTCTTTTTCTCATGTTTTGACGTCTCACTCTGACCTTTGACCTCTACTGTAGCTCCACTGACGCACGACAAACCACTGCTGTGATGAAGTCATACATGAGAGAAGAAGTGTGTAATCATGACACGCTTTATTCACTGTTTTGAGCCTTTGTTCCTTGACTTCAGTGACTTGACGTAGTGTGTTTTTTGCGTGAATATTCAGAAGCATGCATGTGCGGGTGTAGATCAGGGCTAACTACTTGTTTTCAATCTTGCTAAACTGCTCTTAACTACTGTGTAAACAATATAGTTTTTCTATGTATAAACAAATCTAATAAACCTGAATTTCCAACTTGTTTTATTTCATTATTTCAATGCATGCATGCATGCATACATTTGGTATTTTTTTTTTAAGTGTTTCAGGGTAGTCTGTGTTCAGTTCAAAATTTAGAATCATTCTAAATACATTCTGTGTTTATAAATATTAAATAATTGCTTGACGAAGATATAGGGGGAGTCATCTTCCTCTGTGTTCCACAAAATAAAATAAACTTGGTTTAGAACAATAACTAAGAGTTTTCTTTTTTGGATGAACTTTCCCTTTAAATTTCAAGCATAGCTTACAGATGCCACAGTTTGAAAGCAGCTTGAGCAACGCTGGTAGTGAGGACTGTAATCAGCCCTCAAATTGAAGTTGATAAGTAGTTCAGCTTTTTTTTTCTCTTGCAAATCAAGGCACTAAATCAGTAATAAGTCAACATGCTTTGCTGACCTCATTCATTAGAATTAGACAACCTGTCATCTTGCCAGATCTCTCTATGCAGGAAAACAATGTGTTCTCAAACAACAGTACAGTGTGGAGCCCTGATGACCGGAATACATTAATTCAACTTCCTAAAGCTTTCATAAACAAAAAGAGCAAGTTCATAAGATGGTCTTCCCAGGCATGGCATGCTACTTAAACCACACCAACCAAAGAATGTCATATAAAGCAAGTATCATAAACAGTTAATACGATCAAAATTTATATAACTTTATTAAATATGATATAACCCACATTAAAGAAGGAGGCTGTCAAATTACATACAAAAAAATCATAGAGACCAGTGAGTCACCTAAGGACTACGCTTATTTAAAACGTCCTTGTTAGCGCTTATGATTTCATGAAAAACCTAAAATCATTTTGATAAAAACATCCAACCTTTCCATTAAAAAGTTATATATAATGGTTAAAAAAGCTGTTTACCCAAAGGTTCTTGGTAACATTTTAAGAATAACAATAAGAATCATTAACGACACTAGAAACATAACTAACAATGAACAATACTTCTATAGCGTTTATAAATAGCATAAATATTAAAATTTATCAATAGCATATATTGATTGTTTGTTTATTCTAATTTATGTATTAAACTAATGTTAACTAATGACATCTTATTATAAAGTGTTACCAGGCTCTTCAAGGAGCCAAAATGTTTTTCTTTTATGGCAGTACTGTGAAAACTCTTTTTCAGAACTTTCATTTTAGACACATTTTCTTTACAAACTGCAAAACGTGGACTGAAAATAATATGTTTTATGAATACATAGCGCCGCAATCTCTTTCACGAGTCACGAAAAGCCCTATATGAAACACCTTCGGATGTCTGGGGTGACACATCTAGCACATGATCATTCATCCATTCTTCAAACAGATATGTAGCGTAAAGCCAGAGACAGTCCTCGACTTTCCAGAGATTGCTGTATGAGTGATAAAACAATAAAGTCAATAGTAATGTGATTTCGATGCTGTCATGTATGTAGAGAAATATCAGAATGGCCACATAAATGTGCAAAACTGAAGCACTAAATGACTGTGCTGTAGTCTCTCTGCTTCAGCAGTCGCTTGGTTATGGTTCAGTGTGCTCTAGGTTAAGTGGGTCTCATTCAAGACCTCTGGATACTTTGCGTAACACTCTGCATTTATCATGAAAACTCCTCACATTCTCAGCAAGTCATGCAAATTCAATTTTCAGCACAGCCAATGGCATCCTGGCAGTTTATTCAGCCACCTTTCTGGCAGACATGGGCCGACTAAGACAATTGCGCTTAAAAATCCCATATAAACTCCCACATTGTCTTCGCTATATTATATCCATGCCTGCCAAAGCCCAGCACTACCCAGATGAACCATAACAGCTCCGGTTCACAAACTCAGCAGAACACTGAAACACAAAGCAATGGTCTTTTTTACGTTAGACTGAAGTCAACTCGTAACTTCTTAACAGATTTTTTATGTTTTAATTAAAACTAACCGTCATGTCATGCCACACATGTATGATATTCATTAGTCTGTAAAATATTTGTATTTTTTTGGCCATACAATGAAAGAGTCTTTAGAATGACAAGGGGTTGAGTAAATAATGACAAAAGATGATCAAATACTGACTGGAAAATTGCTAAGAAATGCTGAAATGCTGATATTTAGCAATACCACTTTTGAACAGGCCTTTCTGGTCAAGCCTGACTGTCCGTATCATCTTCACTGAGTGCCTATTTGCCAGTTTTCAGGACAGACATCACTGGTCATGTGGCATCTCTATCTACTTCACACTGTCTGCAGGGAATTGACGAGGCAAAAAGCCCCTTCTAATCCTTCTGTCACCCAGAAACACTCACACACACTGACCAGTGCTATACAGGTCAATGGCAAGCTTCTGGCCCACAGACAAGAGCTGAGCGGGATTGGAGTCTGATTGAATGTCCTGGGTTAATTCCAGTCTCAGCACGCACACACACACACACACACACACACACACACACACGCATACATACATACACAAACAAACAGAAAAACTGAAACAGCGATTAGATTGACTAGATGAGGTCTGCTGGGCAGTTCAGAGTCAACCAAAGAAAAAGTAGGACTACAAGCACAGGAGGATAACGCCATTGAAGATGAGTAAGTGCATGAGCTGACATCATGGCATGATGGGAAATGTGGTATGCTGTGAACAGGCAATCTGAAACATTTTTTTTAACACCCCGTTTCATTTACACAGTGAATCTCTGGAAAACATGTCCAGCTCACGTTTCAGGAAATAAAATGTAAAATACGCCAAATCAATGATTCTTATTGCCGTAATTCACCCTAAAGTCAATTTTAAAATAAAATTTCATTATCTTCATCATAATGCAATAAACAAACATCCATGTCTTCATTGTCTTCATTGGAAATTTCTAAAATGAAACTATAAAAGGAAAATGTTCTTAATAAAAAGCCAGTGTTCTTACCTTATTTCAAAGATATGAAATTATGATTAAAGCATAATTCTCATCATTAAAAAAGAATAACATTATAGTAATACAAAATAACCAAAAATCTTACTGTTTACACACTTGCAAAGACAATCCTGCTATTTTCACTGCATAAATCCGTTGCTATGTGCATTAGAATTAGTTGCTATGACAACAAAATTGTACTCTACAAAAAATAAATAAATAATAACATTTTCATTACTGTACAATGAAAAAAAAAGCGTTTATCATGAACATTATGTGATAATGCTAAGCATCTAGGATCTAAAAATAGGCTTAATTTCCTTTAAGCGATGTTGTTGTTTTTTTTTATTTTAAACATAAATAAATAAGACTCGCACATATTCCTGACAGGTTTATTTCCATGTGATATCCATGTGAAGTCTATTCTATATACCTGCATTAGTAAACGATCAAAGCCAGGCATTACATGAACTAACAGGCAGTTATTGATTATAGAGAAGAGAAACGTCAATTGTAATGGATCCAGACTTGAGTGAAGGCTTGTGGAAGAGAGTGATACGGAAGGAATGACACAGTCTGTTGGGATAGTGACCTGCTGTCTTCATTCATTAGTGCACATGGTTTGTAACTCTCTGAACTGACCACACAGTCGAAGTGATCTCATCGCTGGAACAGGATTAATCGAAGATCCGGTTCAATCAGAGAGCGAGCATGTTTCCAGTGGAAGAGAGAGAGAGAGAGAGAGAATGCTTGTCCACTACAACCCCAAATACATTTGCACCCTTCAGAAAACAGTCCGTTTCTGGCTTAGAGCTGGTCAAAAATTACAAGCGTGTCCTGAAACGCCACACAGCACTCAGACGGAAAGTGGCTGGCGGTGCCCTTACCTTGGCACCAGTCAAACGGAGAGGAAAAAGGCAGGAGAAACAGAGAGAGAGAGAGAGACTGAGAGATGGCCTGTCTCCTCTCTATCTGACGGGGACAAAGAGCTCTCTGATAAGAACGGCAAAAAAGAAGGGATGGATGGAGAGAAGGTGGAGGGATAAAGGAAGGGTAAGGTCAGAGAACATCCTGGAACATCCCAACACAATGCGTGTTTGTGTGCACGTACGTGTGTGTGTGTGTGTGTGTGTATCCTGGTACGGGGGAAGGTGACGGCAGCGTATGACATTTGCATGCATTCAATTTTGTGACAGGTCTATATCTGGTGAGCTAAAAATTCACATTTCCTTTGTTTTTCCGTGCTGCCAACGTAAGTGATAGGTGTTACATAAGTCTACGGCAACTATAAATATCTCCCTGCCTCAGAGTGATTTTTGGGTATCTGAACAATTCATAAAACGCATCTGATGTTGCCAAAGACAGGAGCACTCGGAGAGAGGCAGAGAAACCAAGCAACAAATTCAATTTCCTTAACCTTGTGTCTACATTTGGTCTCTCAACTGGCAAAAACAAGCTCCATCAAACCTGTATAGAGGCTTGTTGTCAAGCGATGTTGAGGCTTGACGTGACAGATGCCACTTTAGATTTATTTGTACACACGTCAGTGTTTACGTCCCTCAAACGCTGCTTTTGTAAAGGAGCAACATTTGCATACTGCGGTGTGAAAGCTAGTCTGCATCCACAGACCAGTGGAGGACTATGGAAAGCATGCTATGTTTAGCTTAATTTTTAAGCACATCTGATATCAAATCATTTGGTGAAATAGTTCACCATCACTACCCAAAACCCGAATCAATAATTTCAGATTCTTATCAGAAGCCTGTTATATAATATCAA
The DNA here is from genome assembly GCF_018831695.1 of Puntigrus tetrazona. Taxonomy (NCBI): domain Eukaryota; kingdom Metazoa; phylum Chordata; class Actinopteri; order Cypriniformes; family Cyprinidae; genus Puntigrus; species Puntigrus tetrazona. The sequence continues at coordinate 7,699,825 of NC_056717.1, read as the reverse complement.
ACAAACAAGAGTGACACATCTTATCACCAGTCATACCATGTTTTTATTTGGCATGATATGTTTCCATAGTATCACCATGCTGTTTGGACGTAACAGTGCCATTGTTTTCTGCAAACTACTTTGATGTACTGTAAATATCATGGTACGCGAGTGTAATAATCAATCAGGACAATAATATAATAATCTCAAAGTGTCACGGAACTAACATGTTTCTGGGCATGCTGATACCGTATTGTTGGAAATGTTTGGTAATGTCATGTTTTTGGATATAAAAATACCATTGTTTTCTGTGAAGTATTTTGAAATATCATGTAAGTATCATTAATAGGAACAATTATTCAGTACTACATGTGTAATGCACCATTTTATTGGCCAGTAAAGTGCCATGGATATTTCCGAAGTACTTTGAAATGTAGTGCATGAGTATGATCATTTAGTATCATAAGTGCCATTGTGCTACCATGTTTTTTGGGCATGTGCCATGCCTTTAGCATGCTTTTGGACATGTTTCATAGTCGAGCGATTAATCAAAATAAAGGTTTTTGTTAACATAATATATTTAAGTGTACCGTGTATATTTATTACGTATTTATTAATACACACATATAGAGTATATATATATTGAAAACATTTACATGTATAGACATTTTTAAATATATATATCTTATATTTTATATTACATATACATTTATTTTTAAATATATTTAATATTTTTATTATATCTGTTTACATTTATATATACATAATGCAATATTTTTTGGGACGTAGTAGAACCTTATAATTAGTATATCATGGTACTTAAGTATAGTTATCATTCATATATAAAAGTCTCATTGTCATACCATGTTTCACAGTTTGTCTTATATTGTGTATCATGGCATTCAATTAAGTGCTTCTGAGTCCCACTTAAGGAACTGGTTATGATACAGTATGTGTTACACGTAAAAGCACCACGATCTTACCACCTAATACCATCTGTGCACAACCACAGAACCTTTTTTTATAAAGCTCTGACCTCCAACTTAAAGTGAAGTCCCTCAAATACACGTAAACACACTTTCCTCTTTGGAGGATGTGGGGAAAGATTCCTGCAGACGAAGATGAAAGATTCATGGTTGTGCTGGCTGAGTAGCAGCAGCCAGAATATCAGATTAATGACTAATTCAGAGAAATCCTGCTCAGATATCCAGCCCAGTTGCCTGAGGTCAAATCTTTACCCGAGACCATTTACCACTTTCTCAATAACAACAACAACAACGACAAGAATCAGGTTAATCTCAACTAAGTTGAGATTTGTGCAATTAGCAATGACATGAACATCTAAAAGATTACCAAATGCTCCTGTTGCAGAAAGATTTGCGACCTAAACCACAGGATTTTGCTGTATTTACCTGCCAAGAGAAAACAGAAAATCAATAAAAGCAAAGCCTGCGACTGTTCTGTTTCCCCAAATCCCATATTGGAGGACACAATGTTGTTAGAATTCATAGAAACCCAGTAAATTGGACAGAGCAGACAGAGTCAGCACTAAACTGTACTGGAGGTAATAGTTAGCAGGCAGTATTGCGCGGCTGTTGTGTATGCAGAAGGGGATGCGGACAAGGACGTAATATCATTGTAAATTCATGAGGCAGTGACTCTAGCTTGTTATTTAGCATCTCTAGAGTCAATGTCACTGAGCCCTGTGAGAAAAAAAAAAATGACTCAATGTAATTATTTACCTCCATGTAATACTGGACAAATGATTCATTAGCACTACTTATTGTGCTTTTTCTATAATATTTGGGTTATTAAAAAAAGTTCTTAGTATATATATATATATATATATATATATATATATATATATATATATATATATATATATATATATATAATAACTTATATACTGTAGTTGTGCTGTCAAATGATTAATCACATTCAACAACACACACAACTACAAATACATACATATATATTTTAGTAAAAACTTGTTATTTTTATATATATATATATATATATATATATATATATATATATATATATATATGTAAAATATATGCTGTGTGTGCATTTATATATGCATATTAAATAAACAAAGTACACATACATATATTATTTTAACACATTTTGGATTTGATTAATTGCAGTTAATCATTTGACAGGACTAGTGTACGGGCAAATATTTTATAAGTAAATAGAAAAGCTCATTTAACTGCCTGTAACTTTTGTGACAACATGCCCCCATATAAAAACTGTAATAACATGTTGTGTACTGAGAACAATCTTTGAACAAATATGGTATCTCTGGTCTCCTCTAATCATAAAGTAGTCGCCCCTACGGTTCATAAGTTTCCAGACCACCATCACTGCATCCACTATTTAAAAAAGTCTACATCTGCATCAATAAACTCTTATGAAACTCAGTTTGTCCTGATTTGAAACCAATATAACTCTCCCTCCGAATGTTTTGAAACTCTCTCTCACATCTACACAACACCACAACACCACCTGAACCGGCTAAAGTTACACGGCCATCCATAAATACAGAGGTAGGAGGACAGAGAGGGAGAGAGAAATAATGGCTGTTAAATGCCTCATTGATTTTGACGGTATTGTAGGATGAGGAAACTGCCGGGCTATAATTGAGGCAGAAGTACAGCCCAGTCCACAGGCAGCTGAGGAAACGCCTGGAGGCTACTGGCTATTGCTGTTAGTGTTGAGGATCCAGACCTGCCTTTCCTGAGGAGCAACCAGGGAGAGATCCTTACACAGATACACTCAAACACAAGCACACTAACCCAGTTACGCATTCTGCCGCATTGTGAACGTTCACATATAACATATGCTGCATGCGATCAATCACATGAATTAGTTTAATCATAAAGGGAGGCGATGCTACAGTTTATTCACCCCAGTATCAATACGTGTGAGGACCAATGTTGTTATTCTGAAATGCAAAGACTGTCCGTTAACATATATAGAGAAAAGAAGCTTGGGCATTCTTCGAAATATCTTCCTTTGAGTTTTACAGAAGAAAGTCAGTCATGCAGGTTTGGAACAACACAAGGTTGAGTATCTTCCATTTCTAGGTTAAAACAAAAACGTAGACTTTGTTGTTGTTGAACACGGTAGGCTTTGAAGAACTTTTAAATACCATCTGATCTCGTCAGTGTGCTATCGTAATGCCCCAGTAATTTTTTCACAAGGGTCTGAGGGATGAATACAGCGATGCAGACAGTGGATTTAAACATGTGGAAAGAAGTCTGTCTGTGTGGATGTCGGCACAGCAAAGCAAATCCACTGTGGAGAGTAATGTGTCTAATCTAGCATGAATGGCTACATCTGACACACAACCCGCATGACTGACAATATCTGATCTCTGACTCCCTCTTTCTCTCTTTTGCCTTTCCTTCCTGCCTTTTCATGTTTGAAAGGCGTGTCTGCATGCATGTATTTGCGATACACATGTGCACACACACACACACACACATATAAGAATGAGTTTGCAGATTTTTATTTTCATGCAAGTCCACTGATCATGCACATAGGCTTGCTATAATATATTTATATGCATGTGTTGCATATGCATATATATATATATATATATATATATATATATATATATATATATACAGCGCCTTGCAAAAGCTTTTTTTACATTTTGTTATGTTGCTGTCTTATGCTTAATCGCTTTAAATTACTTTTTTTTTTCCATATTCTATCTACACTCCATACACTGTACACCAAAAAAAATCTTTGTAAATTTATTACAAATAAAAAACATACATAGCATAAATATTCATACCCTAGGTTAAATGTTCAGCTGAACCATCTTTACAGTCTCAAGTCGTTTTTGTTAGATGCGACAAGCTTTCATCATCAGCAATTTGTCCCCTCTCCTCTTCACCTCTCAAGCTCTGTCAGGTTGGATGAGGGCAGATCCACATGTTCAGCTTTCTCCAGAAATATTTAATTGTGTTCAATCCCAGGCTGTGTCTGGGCCACTCAAGGACATCCGCAGAGTTGTCTATAAGCCACTCTTGCTGTGTGTTTAGGGTCATTGTCCTGCTGGAAGGTGAACCTTCTGCCCAGTCTGAGTTTCTGAATGCTCTGGACTGGGTTTCCTGCAAGGATATCTCTATATTTTGCTGCACAAGTGTTTCGTCTTCTCTAATGAGTCTCTTAGTCCCTGACGCTGAAAAACAGCCCCGCAACATGAGGCTGCTACCAGCACACTTTACTTTTGGCATGGTACTCTTCAGGTCATGAGCAGAGCTGGTTTCCTTCAGTCATGATGCTTAGAATCGAGGTTAATCACCTTTCCAAAGCATACCCATTCACTTGAATTTGCCACAGGTTCACTTCACCCTAAGTGTAGTAACATCTAAAAGCAATAGAAATGTTAACTTTCAACTGTCCCAGATATAATACTCATGCAATGGAATCATTTTAGTTGTGTGTGTGTGTGTACTTATATGTTGGCTGTGAGGTATCGTATGATGAAGCCAGAAATAATTTTCCAATGTGCATAAGGAATAAAAATAATATAAAAAGATTTTTTTGTGTGTGTGTGTGTGATTGATATATATATATATATATATATATATATATATATATATATATATATATATATATATATATATAGTATATATGTGTGTGTATGATATGATCACTTAATGAGAATCATACCATATTGATTCCCTAATCACGATCTATACAGTTGTTAAATATAAACTAGAGTAAAACTAGAGAATAATCTTAAACATTTGTGCTGTAAAACAATTAATTGCATAGAAAAGAAACAGTTTCTTTTATATATATCTGTGTATATTTTGTATATTTCAATATATAAATGTATGTGAATATATACATTTAAAAATTTAAATATTTTCTATATCTATTATATTATATATTAACTATATACTGTATGTGTATTTACATAATTCCAACAAATAACACAATAATACAATTACATATATAATGTAAACAAAAACCTTTATTTTGCATGCGTATCAGTGCTAACATTGCTAACAAGGCTAACTGAAATATATCCAAAATTAAAAATTAAGCTTGAAAATATTAAAAATATTCATAATAAATGACAAAATCAGAAAGTAAAGTTGCGTAGGTTGACACATGTAGTGTAGCGTCTCTACACTGCTTACGCTAAAAGGCTTCAACAAGAGAGGCCAGAGCTCATAAATGACTATTAATTCTGTCGTCTGTAATCCGTCTCAATCTGCTCATCCTGCCACAGTTAAAAGGTAAAGTCTATAATCAGGCGATGGACAGACTGCATGAATAAACACTGCAAGATTAACTGGCCACTGGACATCCGTAAAGAGAGGGGGCTAATTGCTAATGCTTTAGAGCTTACCAGCCGGCCAAATACAAGACCTCGGAGTGCAATGAAAGATAAGAGCTTTCCTATAAGAAATTATGGAAATACACTGCATTAACCACTTAATGGATATGCAGTAATAAATAACATTGACCCTTAGCCATAAAACATAAGGTTACTGTGACTTTGATGAATAAGCAGTTCACTGCAGGCAAGTGTTGGGTTTGTTGTGTGTGTGGACGTTGCGCTACAGGGTTGACCCAAACTATCAGGAACAGAGCCAATTCCACTCATTCTGTCGCTCTCATCCATCAATCAAACACCTCAAGCTGCCATTAGCTTGCCATAAGACCCTGACCGGAGCTGTGGGCCTCAGGAGGGGTGACCGTGTTCAACTACAGTTGACTGGAGCTCAGTGGCTTCCGCTTGGTCACTATATAGATGACTGTAGTCAGAGAAATGAACAAAAGACTTCTAATGGGCTTGGGAAAGTAGCCAACTTAAAAAGACAGCACTTTTAGAGTTTTTGTTGTTATATTTACGGGGACAGGATGATGTTGTAACGCAGGACAAGTTCTGACCCATCTTCCAAACTCAATGAGTCAGTAAATGTATTCACCTTCAGTCTATCCCAGATGTAGATTAGATTTGGAGAAATGTGGCATTACATTTATTGCTTAGCAGTGGATCCTCTGCAGTGAATGGATGACAACAGAGTCCAAACAGCTGATAAAAACATCACAAAAACACAAACGTAATCCACTCCATTCATCAATTAATGTCTTGTGAAGTGAAAAGCTAACAAATCCATCATTATGACGTTTTAACTTTAAAAGTGTCACTTCTGGACAAAATATGAGTCTGTAATCCGTAATAACACTTCCGCCAGTGAAAAAGCCCAACTCCTGTCATTTTATCACATACAATCACATTTATTTAGAACAGTTTTCACATGTAAAAGTGTTTTTATCTGTGAACACGTCTCTCCAGATTAGGATGAGACGACTTTTTACTGGAGAAAGCATTATTATGGATGTAGGACTGATATGAAGTTTAAAAAAATCTTAATGATGGAGCATACATATTTTCATAAGATGTTAATTGATCGCGTAATTGATTTTTGTGATGTTATTATAAACAGTTTTAGCGTTCATTCTGACGGCACCCATTCACTGCAGAGAATCCATTGGTAAGAAAGTGATGCAATGATGCATTTATAAGACTTTTCCAATGAAGAAACAAACTAGTTTACATCTAGGAGTACATTTTTAGTGAATTTATATTTTGGAACTGAATGAACTACTCATTTATAAGCCACAGCTTCAGTAACCCTTAATTTTTGAAAATTCTTGTGATATTCACAGGCGACATTTAAAAATTGTGTTTGTTTGAAGTCCCAAAGCAACATTACACTCCCAAACCTTGGTAGCAGCAAATGGGAATGACTTGGGAGTTTTGCAGAACAAGGTTTACTATCTAGATGCAACCAGTTTAAATAAAATAGCCCACACAATTCCTGTGAATATACGAGTTATTCTGTTGGAAACTCCCTTAAGCTGATTCATTATGGTCTCCTGGAAACAACTGCTTTCAGAGAGCGACTTTCATCCCACTTCTGGTCACAGCAGGAGATTTTCGACTAAAAATCTGAAGAAGCAGCTTTCCCCACTGTGCAGCAGAGTTAGAAACGCAGCACTGGACCTCAGAATAAACATAATTTACAGGCTCAGGCCCACCGTGTTTGCTGTAGTTCCCCCAGAGTCGTCTAATTTATCCTCTGTGGTCCGCTGAGTGAGGGGGTGGTGGGATGAGAACTGATGTTTACGGTGGGAAACAATGAAAATTTTGTGTGAGAGAAAATCTTTACTTCTGTAGTTGAATCTCACCCACATGAATGTTGACATAACTGACACCGAAAGCTTTTGCTTTCAGAAACCACATTTTACAAAAACATACTAGTAATTTGTTGCTATTATTATCCAAAAATACAATCCAACAAAAACTGTAAGACCGACAAGTATGTTTGCGTATAAGGTTTAATATTATTCAATCAAACATACAGGTCACAGCTCACTTCAACAAAATTTTCTCACAATGTGTGCTACTAATATTTAATAGCAATATTTGGTACATAAACAGCTACTACTGTCTGGTTTCCTTACATTGTTCGCTTTCGATTAATTTCAAACAAGCTTCGGTACAGATTCATTTCAGTATAATGTTAGGATCAATTTAAATTCAATGTTAAACGCTTATTCAGTCAAGTTCAACAATTGAATATTTTTTACTACTAGTATATATATACTAGTTAATTTTTACTACAATATTTGATGCAGTTTTTTACGGAATATTCAGCACTGATTTATTTCAGTACAGTGTGTAATGTGTATTAATTTTCCAAAATTAATGTTCTGTACTGATTCATTTATTACAATATTTGGTATATATTCAATTTAATATGGTGTTGAGCGCGGATTTATGTTAGTACAATATTTGGTGTATAATAATTTCAATACAACGTGCAGTACTGACTCGCCTCATTAAAATATTGGAGTTTATACATTTTAAATAACAAGCTGTACCGATTCATATTAGTGCAATATTTGGTGTTTATTAATTTAAATGTAGCATTTCTTAATTCTGGTGATTTGTTTTATTTTTGTACAGTGTTTGCTACAGATTCATTTAAATGAATCGTCTGCTAAAGATTCATTTCAATGCTATTTGCAGCAGTGATTGATTTTTGAACGTGTTAGAAAGACAGACATGCATGTTCAATGCGCACGCGCACACACACACACACACACACACACACACACACACACACACACACACACACACACACACACAGTAGACAGACATAAGGCACACACAAAGCTTATATGCGCTCAAACATAACACAAGGGAACACAATGGGCTTCTGAGGAACACTGTGATGGCACAGAGAAACACGGTGATTGTATGACACAGAAGCTTCGGATGAAAGAGAGAGAGGGAGAGAGAGAGAGAGGGAGAGGGAGAAAAGACAAGAGAAAAACGGGATTGAGGAAAAGCAGCAACATGCTAGGAGAATAACATGTCTGTCTCTAAACCACACCATCTCAAACAATCTGCACCATACTGAAAGAAACTCTGTCTGTCGCTGCACAGACAAATCACCCAATCAGCAGACCCCACGATGCCCTCACACACAAACACATTCATACACACACACACACACCAAACAGTGAAAGTGTAAAGGGGGTTACTTTGAGCTGTGGGGATGAGGTGTCTGGCACCTTTCTCTCCCTGAGGGACGAGGACAAGATATACTCATCCATCTCTCTCTCTCTTTCTTTCACAGTCACAGTCACTCTCACTCTTCCTCTCAGTCCCATTTAGAGCAATGAGACAGACTGTGTATTAAGACCCAGTTATTACCGTAGCAGATGATTTGTGATATTTCATTCTAAAGCCACCATTAGCCATTGCATTATTACACTAAAGCCCTATTCATACAGGACTAGTTTTCCCCAAGGAGGCTGGATATAGTCATGTTTCATAGATGTACTTTGTGATTTTAATCTTGCCTGTATCAAGCACCTGTATTTTTCCTCTCACCAAAAAACTCTAAAGAAAAAATCTTTTGAGAAATCAAATCCCATGAAATGTCTGCTTCTCCTCATTTATTTATTTAGTTGTTTTTTCTATACATGTTTGTTTTTTATTAAAATGTATTTATGAATATATGAAGAGTTTGTTTTGCAAAAACGGTTTAATTTTTAATTTTTTTTTATTGTGCATTCCAATGAATCGAAATGAAACTGGGTTATTTTTATTAGCTTAAAATACAACCTGCTAACACAATACAACTTGATAAGCTAATAAAAGAATAAAACAAAAAAAAACCTGCTAACCTGTTTTTGCTAATAAACTCTTCGTATTTAAATTTTAAAAGCATATTTTATTTATTTATAAATATAATAATATATACTTACATTCAAATTGCTCAGCGCACTGCCCAGTGCACCCTCATTATTGATTTAGACCTCTTGCCAACTTTCCTGGTAAAATAACTGTTTAGTGGTTCAAGTGATGCTGGCATCCATCCGATTAAGAAAGAAAATGAAATCAATAAGGAGAGTCCAATAGCAAACTGCACAAAATAACCACTGTAGTGGCAATATAAGATAAGATTCTTAATTAATTCTACCTCAATCCATTTGTATAATTCTTCAATTAATCACATACACAAATCTTGTTTATAGCAGTGGGTGTCATGTGCATTTAACATGTGACCTTCGGTAACACCACATCCAGACAACAGACACTCCCACTTTAGTAAAAAATGACATATTGCAATTCAACAAATCAGTAAAGGTCGTCCTGATAAAACTGCACAATGCTGCTCAAATAAGGTTTGCATTACTAATGCATCAGGTATCATGAATCACAGCCTTTTAATAAATTAATTGTTCACCCAAAAATGAAAAATTCGCTGGTAATGTACTTATCCTCAGGGCATCTAAGATGTTGAACAGTTTGTCTCTCCATCAGAACAGATTTGGAGAAATTTAGCATTATTACTTGCTATTTTATGCAGTGAATGGGTGCCGTCAGAATGGCTGCTGAGAAAAACATAAAAGCAATGTACATGTGAACTGCGATTGTAAGAAACCATCAAGACATTTCCTAGCCCATAATGTGAAAAAGTGAAATAGGCCATCCCCTGTTCTCTTACATCAAATACGTATTCATTTAGAACCGTTTAACTTTTGTTCTTGATCTGTGCATATTTCTCTCCTGATTCAGATAAGACCGCTTCACAGGGGAAACCAATTGCTTTAATCCAGATGAATATTCTTTCATAAAGTTCAATGTTAATTGCATATAAAAATAATAATAATAATAATGCAAATTAAGATATGTTTTATTTAATCTGAGAACTATCTTGACCCTCCATAGACAGCAACACAACTGAAATGTTCCGAGTCCAGAAACACAAGCATACATTAGCAAAATACATCAATAAGCAAATACATCAATAAAACAGTCCATGCGACGTCAGTGGCTCAACTTCAGTTGCACAAAGAAAACACATATAACATACTTTAAGAATGGATGAGTAAATTATGTTATTTTACTTTTCTTTGCGCAAAAAAGTATTCACTTAGCATTGCAAAAACGTCACTTGGACTGCTTTACTCATGCATTTACTACGTTTCTGTATCTGGGATTGTGTTCCTCAGATGAACAGCACGAGGGTGAGTAGTTCATTTGGGATGAAGTAACCCTTTAAGTGCTGTAAAAGCATTGTTCATTCACGATACCTTGAACTTTACTGCAAAAGCGTCCTCATATTAACAATTTGATCTCATAAATAATTTAGAAAGCACGTCCTGACTGAGCAATGTTTGAGCCGAGATGTTACGTTCTGGTACGTTCAGTTTACCAGGAAACAATGCACTGTTGTGTGGAAACGACTTGTGCCCACAGCTCATCCATATTTCAGCCTCTCTGTCAAAACACCGGCCCTGCTGGGCTGCGCTTTCAGACCTGTTACCTCCACCACAGTCTGAACGACTCCAGCAAAAGGGCAGGAAGGCTTGAATCTTTCTAACATGATTTTTAATCTTCTCAGCTTGCCTAATTAATTAGAGCAATGAAGCAGTTTTCTTTAATCTGAATGTGTCTTTATGCAGATCAGTGGCCTACGTCTTTCCACCGGCTCCTGCAGAAGCCACTAATTATTTTAATGGGTGACGGACTGATTAGCGAGATGATAAAAGGTTGTAGATGTATGTTTTAATGATCTGCGACCTTCTGCGAAGCCGTTTCGTCTGGACTTGAAGCGCAATGGCAGTCCAGGAGAGCTTGCGGTCTGTTTAATATGGATACAAGGGCTCAGATTTGTGTCATCTGATTGCATTTGGCTCCGAGGGCTGCGTAATTACCGCTGCTTCGTACGCGGCGCATGAGAAAAGAGCGAATCCGAAATGCATCAATAAAGCAGGAGGCATAAACACGGGACGGGCCTTTTTCAGGTCACTCACAGACCTGGAGGGGAAAAACCGGCTTTCTTCTGCATTTTCCCCCTGACTTTCTTCCTTTGCTCGGTCTGTCTTACTCTCTCTCTTCTACTTGCCAGGGGGCAAAGCCAGGCATCGACAGGATTCAGTCAGGGAGGATTTGGATCGCTGTTCCCACGGAAACAAGTGAGATGTCGCTGCCATGACAACAGGCATCGTTCTCAGCGATGGAGTGCACAGGCCCGCTAGTCTTCCATTAGCCACAAATGTGTTTTTAACGCACGCACGCCCCCATCTCCATTTCTCACACTATCTCTCTCTGCATCAGAACGCAAAGACTCATACTACTCATAATGACATGGGAATTGAGCCGCAATTAGAATAATTGAAACAGTGTTCAGGACGAAACAGTCCGTTGTGACAGATATGGATCAATGCTGCGGGCCGAAGGAGATCTTGTTTTAATTTACATTCGGCTACGATACGGTATGTAGCTGCTGAATCATTACACTAATACGCTACACCTCGTTTCCATCGGTGCGTAATTTTGACAGAATTGTCTCTGCACCAATTGAAAGCCTGACAGGTAGAGACGCAACAGTATGAGAGACAGACTGCTCATGAAAACAGTAGGAAGTAGAAAGCTATGGAAACAGACTGCAGGAACGCAAGGCTCGCTTTTGAGTCTAAGGAATATTCTGAGTTGAACTCAACTGAAAGCGTTTGTAGCATAATGGTAGCTCGGCAAAAAGTGGATAAATTGGCGATGAGTTACAACAATTTAAAAAGTTCCAATCCAAACACAATAAAAGTTAATTGAGCTCATTTATGAAGGATATAAAAGCAGAAATTGCACGAATATTGTGCTGAAAGAGTAATTGATTAAAGAATAAAAAAGCTAAATTTATCATGTCATTCTTCTTGTCTTGTTTTGTCTTCGTGGACACAGACTTTAAGCATTATGTTGTCATGGATATAACAAGATATGTTATGTGTAAATATATTATGTATTATAAATTATATGAATGCACACAAACACATATATACATTATATATATATATATATATATATATATATATATATATATATATATATATATATATATATATATATATATATATATATACTGTATGTGTGGGTAATTATATATAGTTATGTACACACACATATTATAAAAACAATAAATAAATAAATTTTGGATTGATTGTAATTAACCATTTCAGAGCACTAATAAATATACATAATCAATAAGTAACAAGTGTTTCAGACTGAGATTAAGTTGATTAAGTTCTTTAAACCACTAACTGCGTTTTGAAAAGAGTTTGTTTCAACTCTCATGATAAATAACGTAACAAATGTTTGGTGAATTGTTGGCAAACTGTCCGCAAGCATTCAGACAAATTTGCCACCAATTCACCAAAACTTTTTTAACAAGCTAAATTCATAAAGCCGTTGTTTATTGATTAATTCGACTACCAAAACCCATTCCCCAAGTTTCCGCCTTTCCGTATTCAAGTAGATAGGAACTGTACTCATATGACACCCTACCTAGGAAATAACTGCCTGGGGCTTTTAACAAAACAGCGGCTGATGGAACCGTTTTGGACTGCGTTTAACATCTGACATATGGGACCTTGAGTATTATGAAGCCCGTTCAGCGTCCCAGTCAGCAACTGCTCGTGATGCGCAATAGAGCGGCCCGCGCTACAGTTTAGGAGCTGGTTTGGACGGCGTGTGAGAACGGGCGTTCGGGCTGTCCGTCCTTATTGAGGTTAGACAGAGACGAGGACAGGGAGGGGAAGAGAGAGAAGCCTGTCCTCGGCGTGACGTTCCTGCGCTCCGACGCTAGTTGCTCGCTCCACAAACCTGCTCCCCCTGATGCAGACTGACATTTATTGCAGTCTGCCCTTTGGGATTTGTCGTTTATTTTTTATGGTAGTTTCTCCTCCCTCCCTCCCGCTCTCCTTGGCTCTGGTGCAGGGGAGAGTTTGAGCAGATCTGGAGTGAAGGCAGGGCGTTGGAAGTTTAGATTATTGATGTGGCTGTCAGGGGGAGTTTTCATCAGGCGTCCCACCGACGGAGGGTGGGTATGTGTGACCCCTGCGAGGTCTAGCGCTCGCTGGATATCGTAACCTTTTTGCGAGGGGTGCGTGCGCTCATGTGTGATGACCTGAGAGGAGGTGTGAGGCATTTTCAGCCTCTCCTTAATCAGGATAGCAAGGCCCCGATAGAGTGTTGAAGTCTACAGCCCTGCTCTGCTCAGCCAGATTTAACCTCATATTCTAGACATTAAGGCGTGTAGTTTACAAACGACACGCACAGCTGTTGAACACACAGCCCACTGACGGAGCGGGAGAGGATGGAGTTCAGAGAGAATATCATACTTTGTAAAAAAAAAAAATGTATAGGGGAATGTATAGAAGACATTATAATGTTGTTATTATATATGTGCCCTATTACATTGATATATAATACATATATATACAATGTATGTATATATTTAAAAAAATGTTTATATATTAACTATGTTTATTTTATATATAAGTTATATGAATATAAATATAGGTATGTAAATACATTTAAATATTTTCAAAATATACACTGCATGTATGAGTATTTATATATGTATAATAAATATTCACAGAATCACGATTTTTATATTTATATTAAATATGCGCTTGCTTAAAATCTAAAACTATATTTTCTTATATTCTAAGCAAACACATATTTACTATCAATTTCACACTTGTCCTATAGACAGTTTTGATATTTTTTCAAATGTGCACATTTATTTGCTTGCTTGTTAAATTTGTATATTTCTTCTGTAATAAATAATTTACAGAATAGGCATTTAAGAATGGGCATTTAGACTACACCATTTTTAAGATAGTGAAAACACTTAAATAAAAGTGTGTCTGAACTTTTAACTGGCAACGCATAACTCGCTCTCACTGATTAAAGAGGAGCCTTGTTCCACGTGAAACACAATTAAGAAAGTCGATGAATAAATCTATACATGCACTCAGTGTATATGGGCTCCATTCCCATTCCTCCATAGCTGCGCTGACCCCACGCCATATGTTCTGAATTAATAGCAAGAGGCTCATGTATATATCATTCTTTCTATAGGAGAGGGCAGGCCGCACTGGACCGCGGCCCGGGTTCAATCCACACTGGGATCTCGGGGAGTGAGCAGAGAATCACTGTGCTATTTTGAAGTTCAAGTTTCCCATGAAATTATGAGCCATCTCGCCGACAGTTTTACAGTCGGAGACGGCAGCAATGTTGAGAGAGCGAGCACTGAATCATGTCATACTTAAGTAAGCTGTCATCGCAGGTTCATCCTGGAATTCCAATCCATACTTCACCGAAAAAAACAAAGAATGGAGTGACTCGGGTTCTCTGCAACTAAGCGAGAGAGAAAGATACTGTCAGATATTGTTTCAGCTGCCTTTCACAATGTGCAAGTGGGCATTACTGATAGGGTCACACTTTCTGGATTTCCATACACTGCACATTCTCTATGCACACGAGATCATGGTAATGAATTACGAAACCCGATTTTTTTTTCAGGCCAGTAGTCATTTTAAACAGGCGAGGCTGCTGCAAAATATGACAAATGACCTGCAGAAAACAGGCATAATGAAAAAAGAGGGTCCACGATAAAGAGATGTCTATTTAGAAAGCACTAAATGTTTTTATATTTATTTTAAATATGTATTTTTAAAAATATAAGTCACAGTTTGCTTTCATGTCGGTTTCATTTGGCTTTCAAAGCCTTCATAACATTTTCAAGTTGTAATCACTAAAAATCTCACGTCACCTACAAATGTAGCCTAAGTATAAAGCTATTTGGCAGAATGTTCATGTCACATGGCAAGTTTCATAAGCTGAACTAACTTGCCATAAAACAAGAAAACAATGGTGAGGGTTATGCTTTATGATATAGTTTTATTAGTTGCATCACATGACTTAGAATTAGTGCTGTCAAATGATTAATCACCTCCAAAATTGAAGTTTTTGTATAATATATGCACAGGCAGAACGTCAACCAACTCCAGGTTAAGACTAAAGCAGCCAAATGTATAGCATCACTCTTAGGTAAGAACCAGAAATCAGTGTCATAAGCCTTTAAGGGGACTATTGAAAGTTATTACAATTTAATAAACACTTTAGAAATTAATAAATATAAAACATTTATTTTTCACGGTTATTCAAGCAGCGAATAAATTGTAAAATGACATATTTAACTCTCTCAAAACACTAAAAAACTTGTCGTTATTATCACTGCAGCTGTATGAAATGTATGAAATGAATGTCTTAATTTGTACTTTATCGAAACAAACTGCCACCTGAAAGCCTCTGATTGGCCAATGCATTCTTAAGATAAACCGAATTGCATGTGATTGGTTAAAAAGACGAAACCGTCTATTAATTATCACTTTGTTAGTAACAGATGTAATTGATTTAATTAATTTGTGCAGGGGCATTTTTGTCCAATTAAGTGGCATTTTTGACCCAAGTCCCCTTGACCAGGGGAAGGCTAAACTATCCCTAGCCTTACACATAGAAATCCGCACATTCATATTGAAGAAAAATATGGTATGTTTATATGAACATATTTATCCAATATATTTTTATCTAATATAATTTCAACATGAATATAAATATGCATGTAAATGCATATAAAGTCAGACAGATAGACACACTTTAATAGATTTTGATGATACATTTTTTTAGTTTTTTGATTAGTAATTTAAATAAACATATCGAGCTGTTGAACAAACTGGAACATTATATGTGAACTATGACTCCAGCCTCAATACCTCAAGCTGGATTTGTATGATTCTGATGGACAGGACAATGATTGATCAATACCTCAGTCAGGCGGAACATACACATGGTTTAGATTTTAAAGTATATATCGAAATTAAACTACTGACCCTTACTATTGCTCCGTCAATGCTTCAAATAGTGTCACACTTAAAAAAAATTAAATAAGCGGCATTGTAGATCTTTAAAGGAAGCTTGAAGGATTTAAAGGGCAAATATATGTCTCTAGTGAGAGAAACGCAGTAACAGCACACATTCACATTCCCTCATTCCCCTGTGCGTTCCCTCACACAACCACCCAGTGCTTTCTTTGCTCTGGATGTTTCCTGTCTTTCTGGGTTTGGTTTCTATGGAATTAAGCATAATGGAAAACCGCTCGGAGGTCTTGCTGCCTGGAGCAGTCGCTCCCCCTCCACAACAACCCACCCCCTCCACCCTCGGCGTCTAAATAGGCTCCTAAAATCTGTTCAGAAATTGCCCATATATACACACCAGTCAGTCATGTATCAGTATTACTGAAGAGCGACATCTTCTCCGTGATGACGTTGTGCTTTGCCAGTCCACCTCCGGATTCTCATTCCCGTTCTAAATCTAAATAATCTGCCGGGCTCCATCGCCATGCTTCAGCCGTTGCCATGGCCACCAGTGAACGTTCCCGGAGGTTGCCAGAGCAACTAATCAGGAGTCACATTGCATCCACCATCACCTGGCAAATTTTGACAGAGTCAGAGAGAGCGAGAGAAGAAAAAAAAAACCACATAGAGCAGGCAAAATGAAAGAGAATTAATGTGAGGGGGGCTAGAGACCGAAGCAATAAACAACTCCCGGAATATGACTTCCATGCTTGCACATAGATTAATATGCACCTGCACTCGGTAAAACAACAAGAATTGTATTACAGCCATATAAATCATGGATTAACATGAATTCACATCTAATAAAATCAAGCAGATCGAGTTAAAAGATCAAACGTATAGTTTTTAAATGTCGTTTTTTGTAGGTATACATATATAATTTTTAATATGTTTTTACTGTCACTTTTTTAATATGATATAATTAGAATTTAATGCTTCTGTGTTGGATAATGATACAATATTCTTGAGTTGTTCCTAAAAACAGTCTATACTTTGCATTGCAAAGTACAAAATGATGTTGACTAATTTTGTTACTAAATAGTAAATCTAAAGCTTACTTGATGTGTTTCCAGAACATACAGGCTTACATAAACTCCTTATAACTTGACACGTTCTCAAAATGCTTCACTCCGTTCCAAGACATAAAATGAAAGTAGTCAAGCATCGATCTTGTAAATTTACATAGATAACAATGGAAAAGCAATGCAGTCGAATGCCATAGGCAGCATATGTCAACAGAATAAATCACTGTGATGCCTAATCCAAATATGAATCGATAACTGTTTTATTTCCTATTTGGGATTATGTATATGCTCTATTTTTTAAGATGAACTGTCTCTTCCAAGCCAGTGTTAGATGTAAGTCTTTCCTTGCATAACTATGCAAAGATTTGATTTCAAAAATAGTATCGTAGCTCCTAAAATATTTATTTCTTATAGTTTTGAATCTTTATGAAACTTCAGAATGATCTCAAAGTCAGTCTGATTTTGTGGTGCTTTATGAAGTGTCAAATACTCCTTTGAAAATATGCGTTCCGGGATGGAACGTCTGTGTTTGTTTTGGTCTGCCAGTTCACCCCACTGTGTTTTAACACCCTGTGTTGCCAGTTGGTGGAAAACATATTTAATTTAATTCGTTGTCATGTGAGCACGTTCCTGTTGGTGTTGTCAGTCTGGCAACTTGCATGTGTGCCATGTCTGAGGAGTAGGGGCTGGGTGAAAAAAAACCTCTATATTTTGAATTTAGATTGCAATACCAAGTTCAACTCCTACTTGTTGTACCAATTCTACATATAGCACCTTTAATATTTGAAAACATTTAGAAAAGTAATTCAATGTAATCAGTTGCATTACTTTCATAAAGTATTTGAAATAGTTGCACTACTTATTACATGCTAAATAGGGTAACTTGTAACTTACTACATTTCCGTAACCTTCCCAACACTTCATTTCTGCCCCTCATATATGTAGCCCTTCTCGAAAGAAAAACGTCTAAAATTGTATATTTTTGGACAGAATATGCTACCTGGTGATTACTGAAAAACCTACTGTCAGTGATGAAGCATTCCTGAACATATTCGTACACACAAGAGCATTGCTCATCCCTCTGCTCCTGTGTAACGATATGGACAGAGAATAAACAATGTAACACAGCTGTGCTCAGGAACACAAAGCACAGCCTGATGTCACCACCTCGCCAACAGATGACAGAATCGTCCCTACGTCCTGCGTCTATTTCCTCTGTCTCTTGCTCTATCTGTGGGCTCAGTGTAGTCGAGCTCCACACACATCTAATTAGACCATTACTGGCTTGATGCTGAGTTCTCCTCTTCCACTGGTAAACAAGTCACAGTGACAGTGTGTTTGTTTGTCTGCGCCATTTAATGTTTGATGAGAGCTATTAACGGCGTCCGTGCCTTATTAATAATGACAGGTTGTTTCAGAAATGGTGACACTTGCGTCAGCGCGGAGAAAGATGGATTGAGAAACAGATGAAATGAGCTGAAGGAAGAAGGGGAACAAACGTGAGCGAGAGCCGAGGCAGGGCTGCCATTTTGTGCGAGCTTCTCATCAAAAGAAACGCCACTCAAAGCGCAGCGGAGCGCCGAGAAGAAGAAAGCGAGAGGGGAAACGGCGTTTCCATGGTGACGGCATCGACTTTCATTTCACGCCTTCGTCTCGAGAGCCACCAGAGCACGCTCTCACCTGCGCCGTGCTGCCACGCACACAAGATCATACAAATACAGAGAGCATTCGCGCAGTCAGACGGACATGTTAAACGCATGAGCTCTGCTCCAAAACCCGAGAGTTAACCAAACTTGACAGGGTTATTTTATTTTTTGACAGGGTATCATTTTAAATCAGTCACTTTAGGATGCAAACTTAAAAGGGAGCCGCTTATGTACAGTAGGTATACAATGAGATAATCAAAAAGACTAAAAATAATTCTAGGTTAAGTCAAACAGCACGACCGCATCAATGCTTCTCTAAAGAAATAATGGCTGGTGTGATGGCTGTGATATACATAATGGCTTTGTAATTCACAAATTTTTGTTGTATTACATTGCATAATGGAAACAACTTCATTTCGCAAAAGGCATTTTTAAAATAACGCAAAAGTTTTGCGGTGTTTTGTAATGGAAACGCACTTATTGAAAGCTGTCTTAAATAGGTGACAGCAAACATACTCTCTACAGTATTGCATGTACGGAAGAATCCCAGAATGCATTTCAAAAGGCTTTGTGAAAAAATGCATCTAAGGTGCTTTTTACAGTAGTGCGTTTCGTTTGGAAATGTGGTTTTAAACTGAAAACAATCCTCGTCTAGACGGGCATTTTCATCAACGATCTCTTTATACAGCATGTCACATACAGCAGTACAACCATAGATAACCTATCTATGCTATGATCACCTCTTATTTAGATGGAGGACGAGTCTATGTGCTTGGAGCATCTGAATGGGGCATCTGCCTATGTTTATCTATGGGTACAACAATCATAGACATACATAGATAACCTATTTGACCCCTCCAAGCAAGTAGACACGTCCGCCATCTTGGAACAGTCCACTTGAAGTCATTCACCATATTGTAGGTTTACCGCAGAGACATGGAGCTCGCAGACCACCCGCTGTACGGGTTTGGAGCATAAAATTTAGTGATTACTATGGTCAAGACAAGATCCCAACAATATGCCTGTTGTTATTGTTTACACGGTCGTCAAGGATACACACAGCAAACGTGGGCAGCCATGCCATCATTTTTAAAGTTTCAGTTTTGCTCATTTTACACTAACAAAGCAAAGTTCTCAGAGTTCTCAAACCAAAAAGGGTTGTGCAGAGTATTCAAAAGTCTTGAAGGTCAAAAACTGTTAAAATGGTTAATGTATGGATAAGAGCCTTTTTTACTGACCTGATATTTATGAATGAGCAAATCTGGATAACACTAAACAACATTTTTACGGATTAGTCAAACTCAATGGCATCACTAAAGATGGTTTTAAACCTATAGGCCTACTCTTTTTACGTGGCAGATGATTTTATATTGTATGAAGTTGATAAATGATTGAAAGCATCAATAAAGTGGCCAGTACTGTTTTACTATTTTGTCTGATACCTGTGCGTTTGAGATGCTAATTAGAATACTGATTTGCTATCTTAGCAACACGATAACATCAAACATGGGAAACTAAGTTTAGTCTATACATAAGATAGACATTCAGTGTAAAAAAAATCAGTGTGGTAAATATTTGAATTTGAATGAATGACGTCTGTTCAGAGGTTGCATGACGTATATGTTTTTTTGTTGTTGTTTTAATATCGGTGTTTTAATATCTTTTCCATCACCGTGCAAATAAAGCTGGCCAACCAATAAGATTCATGTTTCTGGTTACATACCCAGAGCCTCTAAACATAAAACTATTATTTTTTGCTAATCTCTTGTCTCTATGTGTATGGTGCAATCTGATACAAAAATCTGAACAGCTTTTAATTTAAAATGGTCTTAGCTGGTTTAAAATGGCTTGGACTACCCTTCTAAAACCGATGAGCATACTAGCCAGTCCAGTCCCAGAGACCAGACCAAAATCAGTCACTTTCAGCCAGGATGCTGGTTAAAAATATCTAATCAAAATGTGGCAAATCTGGATTAAATATACATACACCGACAGAGATGTAGATGTATGATATAACAATAACACAGAAATAATCAAGAATGCTAATCCTTCCCCATAGCGATTAGGCTCAAGAATTTGTTCTTAAAAATAAATGTTCTTTTTTGGCACGAATGGTTCCACAAAGAACCTTTATCATCCATTCCACAAAAAGTTCTTCACAGTGGAAAAAAAGATTAATAAAATATTCTTCACACTAAAAAAAAAGTGGTTCCTTTAAGAACTGTTGCCTGAAAGCTTCTTTGTGGAACCAAAACAGGTTCTTCTATGGCATCGTTGTTTTGGAACCTTTATATTTAAGAGTCTATCTGTTTGTCCTGGAAGCATTGAGCGAGCCATCGGGCCCTGACACACGCCCTGTCCAGACAAACCCCCGTCTCTCTCCTCCGCTCTTCCTCCCTCTACCCCTGTCCTATATTTCATGTTTAATCTGGCCAAAGAGAAAGGATTTCTTGTCCTACTACCCAGTAATCTTGTCAAGGCAGATGGTGCCTGTGTGACCCAGATTAGCAGAGGAACGTTCCTCTCATTCCTCCGAGCTCCAGACTGGCATCGCCACGAGGCCCTGGTACAACCAGAAGGGCCAACAGGTTGAAGCTTTGAGAGACGTTTAACAAGGGACAGCGTATTTTAGCTCTTCTTAACGCCTTCGAAAACGACCTGAGAGAAAAGCCGAAGAGGCCGATATAATCAAATATGAACGCAAGCACACACAGATGGATCTTTCGGAGTGGGGAGTTGCATAATAAATGAAGCGTGGTGTTGTAATTGGGAGTATATTTAGCTGTGGTGTGGGCTATGTGTTTGTGTTGGAGGGTGGGTGGCCCAGTTCCTTCTGTGCTCTTTACACCGGCGGAAAGCCCTTTATCTTGTATGGCGTACGCTGCTTAGAACCAGCGATATGGGCACACAGGACGAACGTAATTGTTTTATTTTATTACTCTCCAGGGATAGATTGAGGTAGGAGTGGTTGTGCGCAAGACCGATAGAGAGATAGACGGGGAGAATGTGTGTGAGAGGGTGATAGACAGTGTAGATAACAAATGACAGAGGTATTATACTTTAGCCCGATGCCTGTTAGACAGAAACAATTAATCTCTCAATCAGTCAGCCATGAATTGTTAATGAGTCAGTCCATTCCACGGGGTTAGTGTGTCAGGAACCTTTGACGGCCTGAATCATTCTCCACATCACTGGTCCAGAGGAAATGCT
This sequence comes from Puntigrus tetrazona, assembly GCF_018831695.1. Classification (NCBI taxonomy): domain Eukaryota; kingdom Metazoa; phylum Chordata; class Actinopteri; order Cypriniformes; family Cyprinidae; genus Puntigrus; species Puntigrus tetrazona. The sequence goes on along the minus strand of NC_056717.1, from coordinate 7,677,648 downwards.
GCCATTTGTGCACCATTTGTGTCCCGTGACTCACTTCTGTAAGTAATTATCAAGACAGTGAACTTAGTTACATCACTGGATGCGACTGACTCTGAGTGTGTCATGCACTACAAATTAAAACATTCATTTCTGATTTTACACGTTTAGTTTTTTTTAGAATAGCAGCCGATTTTCTTGACCCCATTATGTTTCAATAGGTAACAAAGTAAACAAAGTTTTGATTTATTTATTTTACAAACAATTCTACTGAAGATAAAAATACTGATTTACTAACTGTAAATAATGTGTGCCTTTGTAAATAATAATAATGCCGTTATTTGAGTCAATCTTCAACTCTGTAACTTTGTGACAGGTAACAGGTAATATGGCTTATTAATTAATTAATAACTTTTAATAATTAGTTAATAATATATATACATAAATACACACACACACAATTAAACACAAACAAACCAACCAACTAATTAAACAACAAACTAACTAAAAGATTAACAACAGAAAAACGTTAAGTAATAAACACTAGATGAGTAAATAAGTAAATAAACTGAATAAATTAACTAACCTACATGAATAAATAAATAAAATAGAACACTAACTAACCTAAGTGAGTAAAACACTGACAAAATAACTAAATAAATAAACAGAAGACTGACGAAAAACACAGCACTATAAATACTTCAATTACTAACCAAGTAAATAAATACACAACCAACTTACTATCTAAACAAACAAATGACTAAAGAAAAAAAATAATGATATACATAAAATAATTCATAACTTTATAAATAAAGACTACAAACAAACAATTATTCAACTAAATTAAGATAAATAATTAAATAAAAATAAAATGCCTACAAAATAAGTAATAACTAAACAAACAAACAAACAGAACACTGACAAATAATTCTTTATTTATGAAAAACAAATCAAATAAATCTTATTGAAATGTTCAGGCAAAAGTAGCAGTTCTCCTGAGCATGTGTTTGTTTGTTTGTTTGTTTGTTTGCTTAAAATGGTGCACAGAGATAATCAGGTTAATATGTGTTCATACCCAGGGTTCTGCTGAAGATATGAATGGGGCTTTACACAAACCTGTTATGCCATATTCCCCGAGAGTATCTCTCTCTCTCTCTCTCTCTCTCACACACACTGAGTCACTCTCTGACCTTTAGTATATGCTTCACTACAGACATGACCCCCAGGAGCTGTACTGGGCGTCCCTCGCTGTTGTGAGTTTATCTCGGGTGATGGCCGTTCTACTATAATTGTCTATATTATTTGGGGTAATTTAGCTGACTGAACCACCAGCATCCATCGCATTCTTCTCACATTCCCTCTGTGATTCACTCCCACTTCTCCTGCGGCTTTATTCCTCTCCCCGTCATCTCTTTGGCCATACTTGGTCATTTTATTCGATCCTGTTTTACTGTGCCCATCCCGGCTCTTTGGATTTCTCACTTCTCTGTCTCTCCTCCATCTTTAATGTACTTTTCCCGTGTTCTTCATCTTCACCCCATGCGCGTCCTTCCCTCCTCCTTCACTTTCTGTCTCTCCTTGTATCTGGAAGAGAGTTTGTGTGGTGTGTGTTTAACAGACATTGGGCCATGCGGGATGCCCTAATCACAGGGGTGCGTCTATCGCCTAATTACCATGATTTAGTGGCATGAGTGCCATACAGCATCAGTCTCAGTGCCAGGCGGGCATACAGGCCTGGCAGTGCCAGCCCGCTCAGCTGCCCACGCCAGATCCACCCCCCGCCCCGGCACTACACAACTCAACATAACACCACAGCACAACAAAACATGATACAGCAACAACACATCTGCCCAGATAGCAGAATTCATTGACTTGTAAAAAACCTTTAGTGAATATACTAGTAGTATACATGTATGGAAGCACTTTATAGCACAGGGACAAACTCTCACTATTACCTAGCTGCTTATTAGCGTGCCTATTATTAACGTATTGGCTACTAGTGCTTATAAAGCACAAATTCTGCATGACCATATTCTGCATCTCTAATCCTACGCAATACTTGAACTACCTACTAACTGGTGATAAACAGCAAATTAGGACTTCATTGAGGGAAAAGTCGTAGTTAACGTTTTTTGTGGGAATTTAAAATAAAGTATGACCAAATATATTTTTACATGAGTAATAATTTGGCCTATTTTTAAAAAGGCGTGATTGTAAACTTCATTCGTAGTATTTGTATTAAAATACTTGATTATAAAATAAATACAAAAAATAAATGATTTTTTACATAAGACATTTTAAACAATAAACCTTGAAAACAAAAGTATTTATCAACCAACATAAATGCGTGAATATGTTTAAATCAAGAATACATTTCTGACAAAACCATAACTAAACCTAGCATAACTAACCTTAGCTAAAACCATAAATAATGTTATTAAAAATAATATATTTTTCATTTTATTTTAGGTTTGCTCATTTGTAGTTTAACCTAATGTAATAAAAGGCTAAAACTTAAATATATTTAAATAAAATAAATCTAGTAAAAATGACAAAAGCAGAGCAAAATGAACTAAACTTAATTTTTTATTTTAACTAATTAAAAATAAAAATAAAAATCATAAGTATAATTAAAAGTATAATACAATTACGCTGCACTCTTAGAAAAAGGTATGACAAATTTGTCACCTTTATTTTTTGCAAATACATATCATTTAGGTGCTAATGTGCACCTTATATGCACCCTATAGAGGTAAATACAAGGGTGTACCTTTTGAAGAGGTTTTTCACAGTGTGTGTGTGTGTGTGTGTGTGTGTGTGAGATAATGTGATTCACAAATGTTGAGCTTGGCCTATTAACTCAATGAATGCTGTATGTAAGAGACTAATACGATATCAAAGCCCGAAGATTAAAAAAAAAAACAAAGGTTCTATTCCTGGTCGAGGGAGATAATGTTCCACGCGAGCAGGAAGAACATATGAACAATCAAATACAGCAAATGCAGTTAGGGGCTGAGGAGGGAGGAGAAGGAGAAGGAGAAGAAGAAAAAAAACAACGGAGATAGAAGAACAGCAATTTGAGAGACACAGTGGGGACGCAGGAAGAAACATAGATGAGAAAAAGAAGCGGAGAGGGACAAAATGGTGTGAAAGGACAGGCGGAGAGAGCTGCTCCGTGAGGTGTAGAGTAGATGAAAGAGTGTAGCTGGAGGGGAAAGGAGTCCTACACCCTGACCTGTAATTGATCGGGGAGGCTCAGGACCGACACAGCTTTAACCCAGTAATTACAACACACAGCTATACAGCAAATCCACCAGCACAGGCAGAGAGAGGAGAGAAGGTAAATACAAGAGTGGCCTGACACGATAAAGGAAAAACCCCACTGCTTTGGGAAAAAAACGATAAAACTCCCTGTAAAACGGAATTGATGCCATAGAAATACGGACATCTGAAACCTCAAGGCCTCCTATTGTATATGCTAGAAAAAAAATATTTCATTTCAGAGCTCACTGCTCTCTTACATTCATTCATTATGGGTGACACCCTGAAGGCCACGCTCACTTATTGTGTCTGGTCTGGGCAAAGAAACGTCTGATGGCATTATAAACAGCCAAATAGAAATTAAACCGCAGGATTTAGAACATCAATCCACATTGCTCGAAGAACAAGCAACCTCACACCAACCCAGCAAAGTCCTGAGTGAGAATTAAAGGCTGTTGGCCAGACCCCGGCTCTCCATTTGGATAATTAGGACATCGCTTTGAGCCCGCAGCGTTACTGTACAAACATTTCTCCTTTCATTTTCCGGCCCCTTTCTTAAAAAACAAATTATTTACAAAATATAATTTTTATGGGTTTTGGGTTATTTGGGAAATTTTAGAACAATCAACTAAACGTTTTTTTTTTTTTAAACGCAGAGCGATTTTCTTTTCAATAAAAAATACCTAGAGACGAACATACATATTACATGACAGAAATTGAAGCAATCTGTTGGAATACATATATTATAGGTATCATTGTGACTTTTGTACAAAAATATGTTCTATTCTTTGTAATTAGATTACAAATGACATAAACCTAATTGCAGTTAGTAGCACGATCTACTGGATTACATATTAGTCGTTTATGCTGACTACTTTTTGAATACTTTTGTCCTAATTCATGAGAAAATGCTTTCATATCTTTGTAACCAACATCATGAAATGCATATAGCATTACATTACATTACCCCCCAAACTGGGGTTCCTAAAAGAACCGAGGTAATCAAAAACTAATAATTAAATCATAAAGGTGTTAAATAATTATGCGTCGACTCCGTTCACCTGACTAGTGGCTGGTGTGCACTATATTTTTAGAAAGATTTTTTGAAGTTTAAGAATGAGGCAATAATTAGAATAGTTTCCTGCCATTGTAAAAATAATACGCAATCATGTATCTATAAAAAATAAAAGTAAACTGATTAGAAGCACTTTAAAATGTATAAAAGTTTAGGAAACTGATTAAATAATACAGAATACATATAATCAGTTACTACCCGCAAATTCGTATTTATTATTTATTATTCATATAACCTCGCTCGTACGGTTTTGTACGATTTGTCTAAACCCCAGTGATGGGTAGGTTTAGCGGTGGGGTTAGGTGTAGGTCATTCGTACAAATTCATACGAATTGGAAATTCGTAAAATGCGTCCAATTTAGCGAAAATCGTATAAATGTGTGAGGCCATGACACATTGCCGTAAAATGGGGCTGGCTAAGAACAACTCTTTTACAACATGTTAAAAACTACCCCGAACTCTTTAGCAACAAGCTAAAACTACTCAAAACTGCCTAGAGACTGCATAGCAACGCGCTAAAAACGAAAAGCCTTTGCAGTTGCACGGCACCACACTGCAAAATACTTTAACCTCCACACAGCAACGGCCTGGTGTATCACTGATGCAGAAAACCAAAAAATCGAGTAGACTTTCATTTATCTGCATGTGTTGCGAGCCTTACACTCGCTTCACTGCAGCTTCCATAACTCAGATCCATTTTATGCGTTACATCAGCCGTCATCACATGCTGAAACTCGGATAATAAGGTTTTGTTGTGAACGGCGGGATGGAGGAATGTAATCCTGGAGGGCTCACATCCACCCCTTTTTTAGCGCTTGTTCTGGTGAAAATGGATGCCGGGTTATAGGTGGAAGCCGTGGTGTCATTTCAGGATCATTTCGTGCGTTTCCAGAGGGTTCGACAATGTTGTGTCTCATTTTACACCCTCACCTTTATCCAGAGCCTCCATCATGAACACAGCACACAACACACACACGTGCTGTACAAACCCGCACACACACACACACACACACACAAAATTCCAAAGCAGCTTCCTTTAATGTCTTTTCAAAGGAACTTGAAACATGAGTTTCGATGTACAGTGTGATGAAAAAACAGACTGACCACAAACCCCAGAGAGGGTGCAGAATGCGTGTACGTGTGCGCTCATATCTATGCGAATTCCAGACCGCTGTACGGCAGCGAGCCCACTTTCTTTCTGAGCGGATGTTAATAATAGTATGAAGTGTCTCAGTTTCAACATCAAAAAATGTGTCTCGGTAACCTGATAAAGAACGACTGCGAAAAAAGAATGCGAAATAACCTGACTAGATTTAGAGCAAAAGCCTTTTGTCCTGCGCTAATTAGTAAGAGGAGATTCTAATAATACCCACATCCAGGCTCAGCATTTAATTACCATGAAAAAGAAATCTGGCTCAGTAGAATTCTAGGCATGTCATATTTGGAATGGGGGGAGGGGAGGTTCCATACATCTTGGAATACTGGCTAACGGGAATAGATTCCGCTCCCTGTGATTGGATACGTGTGGATTTTCCCAGCAAAGCCTAAAAAAAAATTGCACCTCACCGAATGCTGAGCAACCCTTGTTTTGGGGAGGAAGCAAAACGGGGGATGGACAGATGTGACCGACAGGTTAGAGGAGTGAAGATGGAAAGACAAAGAAGAGGGGGATTGGTGGAACAGCGGAGAAGAGAGAACGAAAAGAAGAGGGAGAGAGAGACAGGGAATGTGGGGGAGGAAAAAGATGGAGGTAAGAGAAGAGAGAGAGAGAGAGGAAAGGGGGGGGAAAAAAACGGAGGGGGGAAAACAGCGGTGTGAGGCTGGATGGGTGTTTCCATGGTGATACTTTCGTCCTTTTCTACATGCAGAGAGACCATGGTGTTAACCATGTGAAGCTTCACCTGTCTGTCTCTCTCTCTCGCACTCTGTCTGTCTGTCTGTCTGTCTGTTTTTTTTTTTTTTTTATCCATGTTACATTACTGAGGCAGAGGGCGAATTAATAAATGAGCGGAAAACGGGATAAATAAATAAACAAAAAAGACACAATGCCCCTCCCTTCCCAAAATGCCAATTGTGACCTATATCTGTGTGATTTGTAGGCGTTTCCTTCAACGGTTATTGTGATGCTCGATGTACATACCTACAAACACACACACACACACACACACACACACACAGAAGTGGTGCAGACGCACAAAATAAAATGTAAGCCCGTATCAGAGTCCTGCTTTCCAATAGACTCAGACCCCCATCCCCCCTTCCTCTTCCCAAACCCGAGCAGACGTGCTGCACATCTTAACTAGCACACACACACACACACACACACACACACACACACACAGACACACGCCATGGGTGTTCATCACAACAGACTGGTAAAAGTGAGCGGTAACAGGTAAAACGGGTCTGTTTCTGCGCGCGTGAATAATGGACACTTGAGCTACGAATGGTCGTAAAAATGACAGAGCTGAATCCACACAGACTGCTAAAATGCACACGAGGGTCTGTGCGTGATATTTTGCGGCGAAGCGTGACATGAATGAAGACGAGGAGACCAAATCCTAGGTGGCTGAAAAAAAGGGTGGCGGCTGGAGGAAGAGATAGGGAGGGTTTTTACGACAATGTCGTCACCTGGTGTTCGGCGTGAGAACTGTTGAGGAACATTATGAAAACCATTGTCTGGTTTAAGATAATGAAATTATTCATCAAGTGCATTTCGTAAAATATGCATTTAAACGCTTCAGTGCTAAAAAGGAGTGTCACTGCTAATTTTGCAAGACTTTAGTTTTGTTTTTTTTGTTTGTTAGTGTGCTCATTTCAAATATGAATGTATAGATTCATGCATGGATTTAAAACGAAAACATGAAAATGAAAACGTAACTAGATTATTTTAAATAATCATTATTAAATTTTGAATTATTATTATCATCATTATTTTAAAACAATCAAAATGTTCATGGAAACATTTTGACTGGTGGTCTTAGCTATTTTGGTAATCAGTTGTACACTGTAAAAAATGACTTTTAATAAAAGAGATTGTTGAAATATGTTTCAGTTTTTCTGGGGGGTTGGTTCAAAATGTGATTAATTTGGTGTGTAACAGCACAAATTTCTCAAATGCTGGGATGTGTCACAAGACAATATTTAATTCACAAAAAAAACAGAGAGAGCATAAATGTTTGAACAGAGAAATTTGACACTTTTATCCACTAAATGAGCTCAATTTGCAAAAAATTGCATGGCAGCAATAAAGGGCTGAAAAAAAACGAGACATTTTGAAAAGATTCAGCTGGGAGAACATCTAGCAACTAATTAAGTGCACTGTCATCCGGTTTGTAACATGATTAGCCATAAAAGGGATGTCTTAGAAAGGAAGAATCTCTCAGCAGTAAAGATGGGCAGAGGCTCTCTGATCTGTAAAAGAGCGCGTAAAAAGATTGTGAAATACTTTAAAAACAATGTTCCTCAACGTCAAATTGTAAAGGCTTCATCACCCATAACATCGTCAAAAGATTCAGAAAAGCTGTAGAAATCTCCGTGCGTGGGGTATAAGGCTGAAGACCTTTCTAGGATGCCTGTGGTCTTCGGGCCCTCAGACGACCCTGCATCAGTCATCAGCATGATTCTGTCATTGACACGAGATGCTTCCAGAAACCCCTGTCGGTAAACACAATCCACAGCACCATCTGCAGAACTAAAACTCTATCATGTGAAAAAGGAAGCCATATGTGCAAGCCGTCCAGAAGCCCCGGCGTGTCCTGTGGATCGAGGTTCATTTAAAATAGTGGAAAAGTGTTCTAAGGTCAGACAGGTACAAATTTGACATTCTTGTTGAAAATCACGAACGTCGTGACCTCCAGGCTTAAGAGGAGAGAGACCTTCCAGAGTGTTTTTCGCATTCAGTTCGAAAGCCAGCATCTTAGATGGTATGGGCCCGGTGCTGAATTGACCAGCCTGCAGATCCTCACCTTTAGAGAACATCTGGTGATCCGTCAAAGACTACCACAAACTCTTTAGCAGATGGAAATCAGACAAAGATGTGACCGAATTTTAACACCAAAACTACAGAAACACATAACCTCGAAGGCCAGGTGTCTTTAAACAGTTTTGAAAAGAAGATCAGAGGGTAAACATACCCCGTCCCAATTTTGAGACCTGTAGCAGGCATTTAAAAACTCATTTTGTAAAAATTCCTCAGTTTAAACTTTTTTTATGTTTTCTAATTTCTGTTGTGAACAAAATATTGGCTCATGTCATTTTAAATTCGTTTAATTTTCATTCTATTTAAATTTCAGAATGTAGGATGTATTTGCTGTTTCTCTGTAATTATTTGTCAAATTAACTAGCAACAGTGAAAATTGTTCCTACACTGATATACAGAATTATTACAAATAAAAAGAAATAAATGTGTTGATTTCTTTTATTACATCAATTATCTTACTTAAATGTAAATAATATATATATATATATATATATATATATATATATATATATATATATATATATATATATATATAAATAATAATTCTCAAATACCCTTTATAAAATACTTAAAAGCTTCAGAGATGCCATATCACTGAAAAAAGACTAAAGCATGATAAATCTAACATAAGAAATGTATAGAATGATGATGATGATGATAATAATAATAATAATACTACTAATAAAAGCCTACATTAGTAAACCAGTTCCACTTCATTTGTAACTATCCACCAAATGGCAGTTCAATTCAGGTCCAAAGTCACTAGAGGGAGCAGCAGCATTATAGTTTGAGGAACCTGACTCAATTTACAGTGATTCACTGCATCTGCTCTGCTTCAGGAGACCATCCAAATCCATCTTAAAAGATAACTTACGACCTATTTTGTCAACATGACATAGGCGTTTAGAAGCCCATAACGCCTCTGGGCAGTCAGGTGTCAAATTTATCATAAACATCATCTCTTGTATAGTCGAGGACTGCCATGAGTTAATAATGTAGTGGGGTTTAGAACAGTAAAGACAAACAGAGAAAGAACGGTTGTATGTTACAGAAAGATCCCAATCTAAAATACATCCGCTGAAATCGTGGTCAGTTAGGAGTCCAGCCACAAACAAATGTAATAAAACGCATGCAAAAACACATTAGATTCACAAAGTGTAATTTATTCATAGAATTACGACTACTACTACCATTAATAACAATATATGTACTATTATCATTATTATTATACTGTTTGGTCCGACTCCATTCTAGTATCTAAAACCCATTTTCCATCATCCCGTTCAGTCTGGATGGATAAAATCAAGTCCTGTCTTACATTTTTCACTCATAAATATGTGATATCACTATATACCGATATAAGGCTGCGAATGACGATTCTCATTTACTTTACACTTTCAATAAAAGACGACAAACGTGAAGCCAGATAAGGGAGCGATGAGATAGGGAGGTGGTGTATTTGTTTGTGTTTTGATTGAGTCAGTGGGAGGCAGGGACTGAAAATGGCATTCGGTGCTCCTCGCGAGGCTCTGTTTAATTGCTTTTGTGTCAGCGTCAGTTTGACTCAAAAGAAAGCTGGAGAGAGTGCAGGGGACGGGGGGGAAGAAATCTCCAGAAGGGACAGATTATGTGGATAGAATGGAAACATAAGGGCGAATGTCACAGCAATAGATATCACATAAATACGGCAATAATTATATATAATAGCAAGAATTATTTCTGCGTCTGCTGACTCTCATGTTCTCTCATTAGATACTAATATTGAGCTCGGTAATATGTTCTCCGCTGAAATAAAAAAAAAAAAACATACTGTGCAGTATATGTGGCTGAATGTGTTTTGGAAGCTAGTGTCCCAGCTTAACCAACTACACAGATTTAAGGTGCTTTATTTATATATAGACAGTTTTCAGTAGCTTAATATAATCTTTGCTTCGCATTTCATAAAAATGTCCAAAATAAATAAGTGCTGTCAAATGAACTAATTGTTATTAATTCCATCCATTTTTTGTTTTGAGGTTTAGTTAATGTATGTGTGTGCACTGTGTATATTTATTATCTATACAAATACATGAATGAATACATAAAAGAAACATATGCTATGTTTTTCATATTAAGCATATTTATTTGTAATATAAAATAAAAAAAATATATATGTAAATGTACGTGCACATAAAAATGTAATCTAAAAATATACACTGCATTTGTGTGTATTTATATTATATTTTTATATGTGCACACTTCACGTACACATATTATGTAAATGAAAACGTTTATTAAACTGAAGAAAGAAAAAAAAGAAAAGAAAAGAAAGAATGATTTTGGTCCTTTCAGGGTCAAAATGAGTTGATAACAACATAAAGGAAAGTAGTTTAGCATAATCTTTTCTTTTCATTTAGTATGTCAAGTGGTTCAACCAAGACTGCATAAATAATAATAATCAAAAAAAGAACTCCTGTAAATTGTCATGACTGTGTGTCAAGGTCTATAAGCCTATAAGTTGATACGTTAAAGTAAGACTCCACTTTTTTGGAAATAGGCTCATTCTCCAAATCCCCCAGAGTTAATAAGTTAATAAGAATTATGATTTTGGAATCCACTCAGCCGATTTCCGGGTCTGGCAATAGGACTTTTATCATAGCTTAGCATAGATCATTGAATCCAATAAGACCAGCAGAAACGCATTCAATACTGAAGAGTTTAAATATTTTTCCTATTTAAATCTTGACACTTCTGTAGTTATGTTGCGTACTAACACTGTGTACTAAGTTGCGATTTTCGTGATATCACTGCGCCTGCTGCATCTGCAAACCTTGACCATATTTGAACGTGATGCTACTGGTCTAATAGGATTCAATGGTCTATGCTAAGCTATGCTAAAAGACATGGAGACTCTGGGGAAGTTGGAGAACGAGCCTATTTCCAAAAAAAAAAAAAAAGTGACAAAGAACACGTTAGTTCAGGTTGCAGTATGTTATGTGGTGCAATTCTGTAAAAACAACAGTACTAATGATTCATGTTTACAAATACTTTTTTACCCTGAAAAACATATCTACAGGAACATAATAAGATGTGTCCATTACTACATTGAAGGGTTATTTAGAATGCCAAAACCATAGGAAAGCAACCTCATTCCAGTCTTTTCAGCAGCGTAGAGTCAGCTTAGACAAGTACGGCAGCTTTATCGATACGATCAAAGCGGAACGGCAAACAGAAAAATCATGTTCAGTCACATGTCCACCTCCCCCCAAAACAACTCACACCACCACCACCAAGGTTTATGACTGATAAAATATTACCATCTTCTTTTGTGTATTCCCCTGCCTGGCAGTGACAGATAGCTAGATAAGGGCAGTCTAACATCACTTTCCCCCGGTACAGCAAGCTTTATAGAATTATTCATGAGAGGACCAGATTTCCCAGAAGATCTCTGAACTTCCCTCCTCCGTATGTGACCTCTGCGAGAGATGGAGTGTCATTCAGTGGATCTATCGAGCTGTACTGCATTGGTTTGATGTGACTAGCACTCACGTCTTGCGTTTTAAGTGCTTGTGCGCGTGCATTTGTTCTGATGTTCTGCGTGACTAATAATGCTGAATTACTGGAGCCCAACACAGAGTGGTTCGTAGTTGTTTAGGCAATGTAGCCATTAAACCTAATTAAGTATTCAGTGACAAATAAAACTGAAGCGGCGAGCCACGCGGCCGGTCTTCAGCAATTACCACAAATGCGGCTTATATGACCAAAGGAAAGGGAAAAAAAGGCACGCGTGAGGACATGAAACTAAGCAATTGAACGAAATTGTACATTATGGTGATGAAAAAGAGACATTTCGATTGAGCAAAAGAGCACTTTCTGTCTGCTTGTATTCTGAAAACAGGAAAGCATTTGTGCCAGCGAGTGAAAATGAGGCAAATAGGTCTTCTAGGAGGAAAATAATTGGACGCGCGTTCAAGTTCGCACATCACGACTTAATCTGCATTTAAGGCGCATTAAAACAAACAAGCTACGACCTTCAGTCTGACTGGCTGGGGTTTGGCGAACAGTAACCATATATTTTCTACACCAATCTTTGATTTCAGTCATATTATTTATCTTTATATGCAAATGGAAACGCACTGGAATGAAAAAAACGAAATGTTATACACTCGTATTAATAACGCTGAACCGTTACATAACCGAAATCATTATATTGTTTTTTTCAAATGGGTGATTTCTGGCTGAGAGCAAATTGTTCTTGTGTGGAATTTCAACATCTGAACAAAGGAGCTCTAGTGAAAGTGTACTGGTACAAAACAGCCCTTTGACAAGCAATTAAAGTCCCAGAACTACCAAAACAATTACATTTTATATCAGTTTAATAAAAGTACTAATTAAATACGTCCTACTTAAAACTAAAAGTCTCAAAAAAGTCTCAGTCAACAAGAACCTTTACCATTACACGCCTAATTAGATAAAAATGAATGAAAAACTGCTTCGTAGGTTAAAGGAAAAGTTCACCCAAGAATTAAAATGTATTCGCTCTCATCTATATCTCATCCGAGATGTAGATGAGTTTGTTTCTTCATCAAAGCTGCAGTGAATGGGTGCCGTCAGAATGAGAGTACAAACAGCTGATAAAAACGCACAAATACCCAAGTGACTCCAGTTTATTAATTAACGCCCTATTATGTAAATGACCTTTCATGCAGCGTATAACACAGTTTTAAGTGAATGAGAACATCCTGCAAAGTTTTAAATCTAAAAGTTCACTGTGTATGCAGTCATTGTCTCTCAAAAGACACAATTGCTGTTGGGGACTTACAAAACCAAAATATGAACCGGTCATAAACCATAATAGGGGCACTTTAAAAGCTGCCTTTTTGCAATAAATAAAAATAAAATGCACCGATCAAGCATCAATTATAAGCCAAAAAAGTTCTAAACAAATATGTCGGTGTATTTCCATCAACAGGCGTTGGACTTTTTGAACGGAGCAAGCGCTGGCTAAATTTTCAGCAATTTTTTGCTTGTGTGAAGTATAAAAATAATATATGTGTGTATATTTAAATGTCAGCGTATACTGGTTCACTAGCATCAGCAACTCAACTATTAAGCTAACAAACGATTCATTTTCGCACGCACGTAACTTTGGTTTGGTATCACTATAGCGGCGTGTGAGCAGACTCGGGTGACCTTCAGAACGCCTGCAAGAATCATTTGTCATGATCACAGCACTAGATATGTAGTAATGATAGAAGAATGAATTAAATGAAAAAAATGGCAGACCGTCCACTGAGATCAATAGCAGCAATTCACACATTTATTATTCTGCCACTTCAGCATGAAATACTAGAGATATGAACTGGAAACTCTTAGATTGGACTTGGGTCTGATTTTGAGGATTTATGACTTAACTTCGGCAAATATTAGAATACTTGATGCATGGTACTTTGACTTCAGTGCAGTTACTTGTGATCGGAGCTGATGACTGGAGATCACGGTCGCGTAGTGTAATCTGTTAAGAAATTGCAAAACATCCATATCAGTCCACATCACTGAAAACAGCATTCAGTGATGCACAACAGCAACCTTCATAACTCAAAATGGCAAATAGTTATACAAAGCAGCCAAACCAACCATAATGACATTTCACAAACATATAAACAGTATTTTTTGGACCATTAAGGACCCTGAATCTAATTAATGTTGCATCATAATATGATCTAGGTTGTAGTAATTATGCGTTACATATCCATATATTATAGATTAAATACCCATTTTTTAATTTACATTTTTTTAGTTAAATTTTACAATACTATTCTTTTTTATAATTTGTTGTAATGTTTATTTATTGTTGTTGTTCATTTTTAGCATAATTAGGAACAATTATTAAAAATAGTCAAATGTTTATTCCAATAAATAAATCAATAAAAATCAACACGCTTTGTTAATGCATAATTTGACATATGGTAACCTTTTAAAACTTGACCTTTTTTAATTTGAGACTCAAATTATTTCTTCCCCAACTAGCTTTTTTTAAAATATGGATTTTCTTCCATCATTTAAAAGCTGATGAAAATCTCTAATAGTCTGGGAAAATACATCCAGAAATCATTTTAAAATGAACACCGGTCACTTCCACGTAATAAATGCATGGTGTGTTTCTTATAGTTTGTTTAGCTATGCCGTGTTTCCTAATAAACTACCGTGTATACCGGCTGCTGCACATTTGCACATCTTTCTCTTTAGGTTGTGAAGCTTTAAACAGCCTAATACGTGTTCTCGACTGTTTCAGAGCCCTGAAAGGCGGTTGATTCGGCCGCTTCAGTCAACATCCACAGCTCCAGCTGTGCCGCTCAGTCCAGCTCCATGCCAACAGTGCCCACTCAAACCTTCAATCGATTCAGCCCGCGTCCCTCTCTCCACATCTCTGAGCTTTCTATAGGAGCCGTGGCTACTTCAGAGATTTTACAAAGCATTTTCTGCAGAGATAATAGAGTTTTAATGGAAGGGGCACGGGATGAGCCCCTGATTTACTATCTGCGTACAGCAGCACAGTGCCAGCCAATATAAGCTTTATCACAGGCTGCGGCTCGGAAAAGCTCATTTGCTTTTGAGGCTGGGATGTGCCGGCTGATAGCGGAGCTGAATTATGACGGCTTCTGCTTATGTTTATTTCTCTCGGGGGTTTTAGTTTGTTTGCTTTGTTTGCATTTGTCTCCACATGCCTTCTTTTTGTCCAGTTTGCGGGTGACCTTGCTGGGCGAATGCAGATTGTGTGCTTTCCCGATTTGAAAACAGAGGACAGACGTTGGCACTTAAAAAGCTCCAGCTAATACTGTATTGATTTCTTTGTCACAAATATGATTAAACGGATGTCACAGTTGACATGGAGGTTATGCGGAGACTTGAGATGCAGAGGCCTGGAATAATGAATGATGCAAACGTACTCAATCGTAAGAGATTGTTTCAGAAGAGTCTCTGGGATGGAATAAGCAGGGATCAACATTAATTGAAATTAAAACCAAAGGCTGCAATTTAATTAAATAAACGTATGCAACGAGCGAAGTGCAACATTCACCTTTACAAACACTTTTACAATACCAAACTTATTTTATTAAAAAAGAATAAAATGAATGATGCTAATATATTTTACAATAGTAATATTTCTTTTCACATCAAAATAAAATGTATTATTTATTTATTTATTACTTTAGAGTTTCAATATTAAATAAAATTAATATATTTTTAAATATTTATTTTAATTTCACAATTAATCACAATATTACTATAGTATTATTTCTTATTTCACATTTTCATAGTTAAATTAAATTATCAATAATAATAATAATAATAATAATAATAATACTGATAATAAATTTACCAGAAAAATATTATCTTTAGAAATTTAGAGAGAAGTATTTCAATAGCAATATGTCTTTTTGTTGTTGTTATTATTATTATTATTATTATTATTATTATTATTATTATTATTAATAGATTTATTAGAAAAATCCTAAATCATACAGCACTAGGAATTTTTATTTTGTTTTTAGTAAAATGTTTTATTACAATAAAATAAGAAATATTCATATTAAAATACTTCACTTTGGAAAAACATTTTTAAAATAATATTATAAGTATTACATTACTATTTATAAATTATTACATTAATATTTTATTTTATTTTATAAGAAAAATATAAGAAAAAATAGCAATTTGTTTCCCCAGTAAATCTAACAATAACGAAGGATTTAAATCCAATTTTGTTTTTCATTTTACATTTAATTACTAAGCATGCTTACTGTTCGATGCTGGAAAGATGAATGCTGGTGCAGGGAATCTAAGCCTAAGAGGGATGCTATCACGATAATCCCATATTAATTACCTGTAATGAACATTCCTAATCACCCTACAGAGACTGCGAGAGTGAGATCCCAACACATAAACCGTCTATGTACATTGTTTCCCGCTCCTCTTCCATTACTTTCTATCAGCTCTTAGCTCCTCATAAAGCAACACTTGATGACTCCGTTATAATCGATCCCAGAGCAGCAGAACTCCATACATCCCGTCAAACTAATTGCACATTTGTCTGCCGCCACAGTGGCCAATTCAGAAAATCAGCACGAAATGCAATTGCGCAAGTACGAAGAGGGTAAAGATTTAATTTTCACATCCATAAAGCCAACAACTAACGTGATCTCCGCAAGCGAGCGCACACATGCCATAGAGTGGCAAAAATACTCAACGGCAAACTATCCGTCATCCCATATGTGGACAAAAACTGCCCTTGAGATGAAAGCGATAATAGAAAAGGGAGAAGATGAAAGAGAGAGACTCTACTTTAACTCTCCTGCTGTGTTAAGAGAGGGATGAGCTTGAGAAACTCATTATACTGGATTGTCTCTTTTCACCATGCTGATACGCTGACACTTCAGAGCGCTGGATATATGAGTCAACGGGTGCATGGCAAAAGACAAACAGTAGAACAACGGTGTCCTTTTAAATAACGAAAGCTTTCACAACAGAGAAGGTGAGCAAAGGTAAAAGCATAATCATATTGACGCAGGTTGGAAGCCGCAACGGAGTCAAACGTCTGTAAATTACTGTAGGCCTGCAGCTATTACCTTCACACATTAGAATGATAAATGGACTAATCGTCGATTATTTCACTGATTGACCAGCGGTCGTTGACTCCTTATTTAGCTTTAGCATTTAGCATGAATGTTGAGTTATGTGTATTCAAACAAAGTAACGCTAATCCCTTCAGCTTCTGAAAGTTACATTATGTAATTACAATTAAGTTATGCAAATGTCACTTAAATAAAATCATGTTTTCCTCACTAAATAGCTAGTTGGTCCACACTGGAGCCTTGCTTTTGTAACAGAAAATCAAGTTGTAAATCTAACTGGAGTCGACACCAGTTCAATACTGTATAACTGCGCAGCGTATATGAACATATTCATTCAAATGCTGGTTCGGCGGCGTCCGCTCGGACGTGCTGTGTGTGTGTGTGTGTGTGTGTGTGTGTGTGTGTGTGTGTGTGTTCTCTTGAGCTGCGTTCAGGAGTCCTGCACTACAGCGCCGCACTGGTCAAACTGCATTATTGCAGGCTCTTATGTTAGGTCGCATGAGATCAAACTACTATTCAACAACAAAAGCATTTGCCAATTTATAATTGTTGACGTTGTCGATAATGTCGACTAATCGTTGAAGCCCTACGGCAAATAAAGCAAAACAACGGAGACAAGCAAATTAGTCCTCAGGTGACGCTCGTTATTTACAGCCATGTTGTCAGATCGTCAACAGTTACTCTTTTCAGTGCAGAGAGGGTGTGTTCACGTGGTTGCCAGGTTGGAAAGATTAAGTAAAACACTGGGATGTGCATCCATTGAATAATAATAATAAAAACTGTGTGCTAATATGGCAGATGACTGTGTCTAATTAATACGAAGGAACACAAATTAATAGCAATTAAATTAGGATTAACCATGCGATCATAGAACGCACAAGTCGTACGGACTACGTTAAATTGTACCTTTAGACGGTGATTTTTAAATGTTTAATGTTTTTTTAAAATAACAGCACGCGGGTTTGGAATGACAATGTGGACCTGGCCTTCGGTTTTTTGGGGACCTATCCGTATTAACTTCAGGAGATACAGTGTCAGCTGCAGAATATAACAAAGGACAGGTTTTGTTTTAGTCTTGTTGAGCTGTTATCAAGACAAAAGTAAGCCAGAGATTGATCACTAAAGCCAAACGGAGCTCCAGTGACAGTGATCTGCTGCGCTGGCAAGACTTGCCCAGGCTGCGCTTCTCCTCATCCTTTATTGAGCCTTCTGCGCGCCGGGTAAACAGCAGCGTCGTGATTGAGTCGGTACAGAAGATCCCCGCGTCTGACATTTTTGTCGCTCAAGTTCCTGACAGCGACCATTAGGCAAAATGAGAACATTAGTGCCTTTCCAAGAGCCGGTCCAGATGACAAATGCTAGAGCTAAAAAAACGTCTTCGCCACTCGCAGGTTTTCCCGAGTTTATTAAAAGAAATGATTATTACTTCTGAATGCGATTACGCCGCATGGATATTGTGTTCCAGATGGCTCGGCTGGTCTCCATGGATACAGGGTGCTGTGTAACCAGGGGGTGGTGGGTGTTCTTGGCTTCCTAGTGGAGTGGAAAGGGGAAGAAGAGGCCACGGACTGACGGAAGCAGCTTCACACGCCTGCACACGAGACGGACATAAGACGCAGGAGAGCAGAAGGCTTTAGAAATGAGCGCCTACATGCCTGAACGCTTCTCAGAGATTCAACAGCATGCGATGACGCAAAAGAGCGAACTTTCCTTTTGAGCCACGGGCTTCGAGAAACCGTGTCGCGCGAAAGGGTTCGATGCACTTTAAGCTCTATTGACAGACTCAGCGTGTTGACTACTGCAGAAAATTATTTCATTTTGTCATTTTAGTTCTCTGAAAAGCAAAAAAATGATCTAGTACAGTAAAATAGCAATTATTTTAGCAATTATCATAAATATCATCATAAATCATTATAAAAATAATTATGTGTTATATTATCGTTATATATAATTAATTATTGTAAATTTAAAGTAACTTAATCATAACCTTATAGCTTATAACGTAAACAGATTTTTTAATTATCATTGAATTTATTTAAAGAAAAAGACATTTTTTAATAAATATTTGATTTAAGAGAGGAATATTTAGTTTCGTTTTTTTTCCCCGCTGTACCGAAACCATACCGAACCATGATGGCAAAACTGGGATACTGTAGATACCGAACCATCATGTTTTGAGGACCGATACACCCCTAATATACACATACATGCAATCCAGATCAATTTTAGGCTTTCAAACTTTCTATTCACAAATTCCTGAATGATGTATTAATGTATCATTTCCACAAACATAGAAATCAGTAAGAATATTTTTTGACGCAACTGATGTCACACTGAAGACAGGAATAATGATGCAGAAAATGTAGCTTGAAATCACAGGAAGATGCATATTTCAAAAATACATATAAAATATAATTGTTTTAACTCTATATAAATAAATGCAGCCTTGGAGAAATTTCCAATTTTTCAACCTTCCAATCTTCTACAAAGCAACGGCATAAATAGTTTTCTTTCAGATGGTCATGTATTTGTGAACCACAGACAATAAGAACTTCTCGTGTCAATTCGTATTTAGGGCACTGCTGCTGCAGTCTTGAAGTTATTTCCCATCTGCTGAGAGACTGTAATAAAGAGAACCTAACACAGACAGATTGATCCTCATGTAAACCTCCAGAGAGAGGTCAGGACGCGACGGCAGGAGCAACGTTACGGATACAGTCTGTGCATGCAAAGATCTTCCTTTTCTGACAGATAACTGTGAAAATGGCTTCTGCCACTAATGGTTGAATCACTTTAATAATGGAAGAAATTAGATGTTGGAAGATATTTGCTACACCCCTCCGTGCGTTTTCGCACCTGCATCTAATAACCACATTTGCATGAAATTTCACTGAAAAGCAAAAAAAACCGGCCCACTCTCCTGCAAGCTGTTTTTTCGTTTTAAGATGAGGTGTTTTCTGTGAGGTTTTCCCACAAACAAACAGAGAGAGAGAGAGAGAAAGAGAGACACAGAGGGAAGCAGCTATGATGATACTTTCTTTTAGTGAACCAGAACTAATTATAGAGTGGCAAAGTTGATTATCTGGCAATATTCTCCACACAGTGTAGGAGTGATAAGCAGCACATCTGGGAGATCTTATCCGGTCCCGTTGGGATATGAAATGGCTCTCCGCTTCACGTGAAGGCAATCATTGCACATTTCATGCACTCGCACACTCCTAACACACTCAAGTCTCTCTATAGCAAACCCTTTCGCTGAAGTCAAGACTCCTGATAATGTGCCAAGAGAGATGCAAAACATAAGAGAGGTTGTAAGGGCATAATATTAAGCCAAGGTCCGAAAACACACTTAAAAAAGCTTGTACTTTAAAGGCTAGCGTGCTGTTAAACATCGACAGTTGACTTTTAACTATTGCTCGTTTAAAACTGACCTTTCTCTTTTGGGAAACTGACTCACCTTGTGTCGTCCAATCAAACGCTCTCTAGAATGAGAAAGCCCCTCCTCTAAAACCGCCTGTCTGCTCCCCGATTTACCGATCAGCAGGGTTTCGTCCGTTTGCTAACAAGAAAAAGAGGATAAAATGCATAATGCGTCAAATTAATTTTTTCCACTTAAGTTACAATGGATTGTATTTCTCAAGGTTGCAATGCATTGTAAGTCTCATATCTTGCCATTTTACGGATGTTACGTTGCTTAAAGCAGACAAATACCACTCATAAGTAACAATAATAACAGTACAAATTTTCGTAAACAGCCATACGATCAGATATCAGAGGAATATGTAATATGACACATTTGCTTTGATTGTTTTTTTTTTTATATTATCCGTTTGATTATTTTGATGGTACCCTTTAGACAGCTGTTGATAAGTAAATATGCAACCGCATGTCAACTAGCCTTCTTTACAGTATTAGTAGTGTATGTGCTAAATATACACTTTATTTTAATGGTTCCTCAACAGACTGAGTACAGGGTGCTCTGAAAGCATGTGAACACTCCACCTACCCTACCCAAGTCTGCCATAGGTTTATATAATCAACATGGCTTTCTTTTTTTGTTGAAAGTATCAGCCAGCTCACATTAGCCTCAATATTAGCCTCACAAGAAACACTCAAATATCACTCAGCGCCTAACCAATCACAAGATGCTGTAAGGTACTGTGCAGATCTTAAAAAACAATGTCAAGTTATAATCACAAATATACCTAACCCTATGCAAAATTAAAAGCACCTAACCCTGATCATTATAAATATATGAATTTTTTTTTTTAATAATATTCAGATTTTACACCACATATTCGTATATGCTGATTTTCTGCCCAAAAACCATCTATCACTATTATCAACGGTAAAAACACGATTAATATTTTTGTATAGAAACTGTGTTTTTTTTATTATTATTTACTGAGTGATAAAACAGAATTTGAACAAGGGTTTATAAGCACTTTTCATTAGGAGCTTAGGTTTGTGTAAAGCAACATTTTCTGAAAACCGTGTTAAATAAAGTCCTACACTTGCGTGAATCTAAATCAAGCAGCACATATAATTTAATTAAATTACAATCTTTGCAATTGAATAACTGCATTAAAGTATTTCACAATTTAGATTTTATTCCAATTGAATGCTGCCCTTCTATCCAAAATAAATTTGTATTTTGGATATAAATAACCAATATGCACTTTTTAACAATGATTGTTTTCAAACACACCTACTGTAATATTAAGTTGTATGTCTTGGTTCATCGCACTAACATAAAATAATGGCTATTGGCTATGTAACAAATAACTTTCATTCAATATAGTAAATATGCCAACACAAGAAACAAAAATGCATTCTGTAAGCAATATCATGGTGTCTTTAAATAGGTGTTAAAGCTTCATAATGGATTGACCTTGGAATACATGATTACTGTATATAAACAAAAAGCAAATGGCTGATGAAGATAACACTGGAAAAAAATCTAGTATGAAAGACGAATGGGACTCACTGTGAACTCAGTGACACAAGGGCAAAGCGCAGACAGCAGTGTATTTTATTCAAGGTCGGGCGATCGTCTTCGCTTAGACTTTTATTAATGGTTATGAGACAATAAACCTTGAACTTGGCTTTGTAATGTCTCTGAAGAAGCGTTTTGTTTATGGTTATGGAGTTTTATAGAAACAGCCTCAGCATGAGTCAAAATGGCATTTATATGAGATAGAGAAGCATTTTGCATTTCTGCGAGGGGAGACTGACAAATGTACAGGGATATACGGCTCTTATTTTATGAACACGATATCTAGAAGAATAATCAATCTCCATTGCCCTCAGCAACCCGTGGCAGCGCTCGAGGAGATATATCTGCGTGGAAAGTCCACCGAGACTACGAGTAAACAAATTACTCCACTTAAAGAAAAAAAGAAAATCTGATTTTAAGCTTTCATAACTGTGGTGTTTCAGCCAGTGACGTCTGACATCAACAGCCAGGAAAGGCTGCACTTACAATTCATGCTATAGTAAACAATGACAAACTACAATATATACACACATATGTGTGTTTGTGGCAATATTAGAAGCACACTGCAGTACATTAAAGCATGGTGTATTGTATTGTGCGATTACTGTATTATATTAATGCTACTAAATATAAAATATTACAAATTTCTAAATAAATATAACAAAAACAATAAAAAAATATTGTGAAATATTACTACAATTTAAAATAAATGTTTTACGTTTGAATATATTTTATATATATTTGAGTATATTTTTTATTCCTATGATGTAAAGCTGACTTTTTTTGGTTATGCTGATTAATGCTGATTAAAAGTTTTTTTGCGATTTTTCAGGATTTACTGATTAACAGAAAGTTCAAACGATCAGTTTAATCTATCCTTTCTGAATAAAAGCATTAACTGCAAAGAAAAAAAAAAACGCATGTAACACATGAAATGAAATATTGCTCTTAATAACTGCTTCACAAAAATAGGGTGTTTTTCTAATTTCATCATCTGTATTTATTTCGATTTAATGCAACCTTGCTGAATAACAAATCGAATCAAAATACTTGTGCTTCGCATTTAGCCATATACCACCATAAAAGTGCTAAAAGCGTTAGCAGCTTGTAGCCTGCCAGTGGTAGAACTTTAAATGATGAGTACTGAGTATGAGTTTCAAACTCTCTTCCCCAACGCTGCTGCATCATCCATCATCCACAGCATCAGTTTGTGTTTGTGTGCACGCTTGCCTTTTCTTTCTCCTCTGCGACGCCCTTAATTAGTCTCTTATTCACCGTTCTCACATTAACACTTGGATAATTATGTCTATCACTTTGCAGTGTAAATAGTTTAATGAGAGGAAGCCGTCTTTCTCACATTCACACTCTGTCTCGGCTCTTACACTCCATCTACGGCGCTAGCGACACGACACGGCCAAATGAAACGCTAATCGCGGCGCTAGCTCGCAGCGTTGATGGGCTCCTTCACCCACACTGAGATGAGCCGCAGACACAGTCTGGCGGTGAGGAGAGATGAAGTCCCTTGACACTCTCTCACGCTCCACTAAAGCAGGTTTCAGCGGGAAATCAATCCCTATCCCTCTCTCTGGGAATACACTGCCATGTTTATCCTCTCTCCACCTGAATGACTGGGAGCTTATCGGTCCGCCTGAAGAGTCCACACCGCTGAGCAAAAATATTCCCTATTACTGCCACTTTTGTAAAAGGAGATATGTAGAGCATGATACCGGTGTTATTTCTGTCATTCAAAGGACTCTCGAATTTGTCTGAAAAAGGCCTTAGTATAACACATGGTCTGCAGTTTATTGCGTTGAACAGATGGATATTTACCAACTCATCTGAAACGCAAAAAAAAAAAAATTATGTTTTATGTAAGTAAATGTTAAATAGTTGTCAGATTTAAGATAAAAATTTGACAAGCATGCATACTTTCATAATATTTTCATTAATCGCACGTTTTTCATGACTCTAAATAAATAATTGTGATTGTTAGTGAAAATTGTAGCCATGATAGTGATGGAAATATATACTGACAAAAACAGGATTTCTCTTATCCTACATAAAATATATTTATATAAACAATGTTAATTTGTTTTTTTACATTATTGCATAATTTAATTACATTATATACAGTATATATTGTCTCATACCTCATAGAAAACAATATCACACATACAATAGACCAAGTGCAATATTACATGAGTGTAAATGTGATACTGATATTAACACTGACGTAAATAAGATGTTAGTACTGTGTTTTTTAGACTCAGTGTTGTTGTCTGTTTTGCTCAAATTCACCAACGAAAATACAAAACAGACAAAGCAGAACTGTACGTCTCCAAACAAGACAAAGTGACATTTCATTTCTTAATGCATGTTTTGAACGAACTGGGTGAATCATTCGGCACATTGAACCATTGGTCAGGCACGTTGGATTTGTTACCATTTAGTATTAATATGCCTTTTTTTTAAATGGGTTG
The DNA here is from genome assembly GCF_018831695.1 of Puntigrus tetrazona. Classification (NCBI taxonomy): domain Eukaryota; kingdom Metazoa; phylum Chordata; class Actinopteri; order Cypriniformes; family Cyprinidae; genus Puntigrus; species Puntigrus tetrazona. Next base: position 7,653,263 of record NC_056717.1, on the reverse strand, counting down.
CTTACTGACACACACACACACGCACGAATTAGAGATTGTAACATTTTTTTGGGTTTTCTTCATCTGTTTAATTACACTTCAGTAATGCTGACTATAACATCAACATTAATATTTTATCAAATAAGCCAATAGCAGCAGTTTTAACCTTAAGTGACCTGTAGTAGGTTACGTTACAAGCGACTTCTTATAGTGACAGCCCCCCGGAGCAATCCCAGGACAGGTGCCACGCTCAAGGGCAGGACTGTAATCGCTCACGGATCGCTTCTGCTAGCTGCAAACAACTCCCAACAACAAATATATCTACTTGCTCTTTTGCATTTGTGCTCAAAAGTGTATTACTATGCGAAAAGTTTGGCAGTAATATCAATGCATAATCCATCTGTAACATACCTATTACTACTTTTCTGATCATTTTACCTGCCCTCATGTCGTTCCAAACCTGTATGACGGACTTGGCTGACTTTTCAATTTTGAAGAAGCAAACCATTTAAATTCAATCTCCATTGAGTTCCATTGTAATTTTTGTTCATATAATGAAAGCCAATGGGAACCAAAACTGTTTAATTACCAACACTCTTCGAAATATCTTATATCTTAAGAGAACGCGTACAGTTTTTGATCTACACGAGGGGGAGTAAATGATGACAGACTTCATTTTTGGCTGAACTATCCATTTATGGCAGGGGAAAGTTTGCAGGTTATAAATGACAGAGTAAGACAAAGTGCTAAGAACTGCGACAACACGACAGATGGAGTTGAGACAGTCTCTCTCTAATGCTGGAGAGTCCTCATTAGAAGTCTGCAATCTGGACCGCACATCAACACACGATCATTAAAAACCAGCCCTCAGTCCACAAGCTCACCTACATCACAAAAAACTACGGAAGGCCTGTGTAAATTATTCACGATGATAAATACTCTCTGAGGGTGACATGAAGCAAAGGAAATGATCACAATCTCCCGAAAATCACCTTCAGGCAAAACTCGTTCTTGACTGGAAGCAGCAGGTAATGACACAGCAGAGGAAAGGACCTGAATGAGACACCTGTTCTAATTAGACATCTCTTCCCCAGGCTCCGAAACGAGAGGCGGTGGTCACGACGTCTGCCCGTCAAGTTCAAACCACGCTGGGCACCTAATGAAGCGTGCTGACCGCCGCACATCTGTCCCACTGTTTCCACAAACACTCGGTGCACTCTGGGAAACGTAGTTCATACATGACCTACGCGCCCATCTGCGGGGTGGAATATGCTCAGCGCTGTCGAAATCAAGGTGACATTGAAGGCGGCCCCGAGCCAACAAAACTTCCTTATGTTAATCGAAGCATTCTGTTTTATTGAGCCATTAAAATCCTCATGAATGTCAAGAGGAAGAACTGAGAGCATGACTCACTGAAAGTCAGCTCTCTCCTGCAGGGGTCTTTGGTAGAGGAGGGGGCCGTCAGATGGGGAAGGAGAGCATCTGTTCCCCCCTAGAAACAGGTTCAGCTCAGGACAGTACGGATGAGGAGAGTGGAGGCGGGTAACGATTGTAGAGGCTGAAGGATTTTGGAGAGCGCCGGTTCTCAGACTCATATATTGGGCTTCATGAGGGTGCGATGATTTCAGCCAGCTTCATTACGCCTAATGGGATCTATTTCTCTCAGGACAGATCATTGCAATCGCACAGTTCAGAACAGCTTCCGTTATACCAAAAATACCGTATGATTTCCGAAGCTCATATTGGCATCTTTTCACACTGAATTACTAGGTAGGAAATCCACCCACCGCTAGCGACTAGTGCAACCTGTAAAATAACAGCACTGTCAAAAAAGGTTTGTAAAACTGTCATTTAACGGTAAAACAGTAAAAACTAAAATGTAAAAATAATAACATTTCCTAACATTTAGTACTATAGTAAAGCAATAGAAGTTTCTCAGTTTAAATCATTTCAAAAAATATTACATGCAGTTGCTTCAAACAATGGTATCAACATCACTCAATGTAAATTTCGTTAATCGTAATTAATAGTCGCAAATACGATTTCAATTTAATAACCGACAATTATTATTTTTGTCATAATCGTGGAGCCCCTGCATTAATCAGTTTTCTTATTTTTGTTATCGTTAATATACATTAGTGTTTTGTGTTATTTTGTTGTTATTTAGTAAAGGTTTATTGCAATATTTTAGTGTCACATGGGTTTTGTTTCAAAGGTGTTGTTATCATATTACATAAGAAAATGTACAAGTATAAAATATAAAAGCACCAGTTTGACATCTCATAATAGAGTAAAACATGTTATTGAATTTGACGTTGAACATGAAAATGAATTTTTGATGAGCAAATATGCTAGTTAGTTTTTGTTTGTTGTTTTTTTTTTTTTTGGCAGTAAATGTATTAATGCAAACACACTATATAAGTCTCTGTGGATAAAGCCAAACACTATACTTACAAGACCTTTCTGACAGCCAAATATCCACAGTTCACATCAGAATGATCACATAAGAGCTGAATCAGAAACTAAGCGGGAAAATAAACAGTGTGCTCAATTTATTTGCATTTTTTAAAGGTTCGCGGTGAAAGCAAAATTTGTGTTGGTTATAAATTACGAATGCTGAATGTACAATTTAGTTTGAACTGTTGATGAAAAATAGCCTGTCAAAAAATGATTACGAGGCGACAAAACTCCATATTCAATCATTTTTTGTGGCGCAACAAGAATGATCAAATTACATAAAACATCAATTACACACCTAATCACTCTTCATTTTGTTATGCTAGCTGTCAAAACGCATGCTGCCTTTGACAGGAACTTTAAGAGAGGAAAGAATACGAATCTGCCCGAGACATTTGTTTTGTACAATCCACAAAGACAATCCCCAAAAAAATCTCACAAATCTAGAAGCCAAAAGAAGACACCAGTAGTTATAAACAAAATGTAATTAAGACAAATTACACTTTCTCAATTAACTTTAAAATACACCACTGTTAAAAATACAGGATTTTAATACATTTTAAATAAAACTTGATAATTATTTTTCAACTTTTTCTTATTTTTTATTTCTTTATTTATTTCTTGGATACAAAGCAGAATTCTCAGCATCATTACTCCACTATTCGATGTCACATGGTCCTTCAAAAATCAGCGAATAAACGATTTTTTAAATAAATTTGTACAGATATCATCCCCTGAATGTGTCGGGTCACTGCATATATGGACCAAATGTGTAAATGAGAAAATAGCTATAATGTCAATAATGGCTAAACTCAAGCAGGAGTATTTATGTAGTGCTCACATCGGTTTGTTGTGGTGCTGCAAGGTCACTGACAAACAACGTCATCGCTCTCTCGCTGCAGAGGAGTTTATAACTTACTGCCCTGAATAAGCGAGATGAGTTGGCTGAGCTTTAGGAAGCGAACGTACACTCCTGTAAGAGGTTTCTGTGCCTCTGGGAGAATGTGTGGAAATACTAAAAATAGGCGCTCAAATGAGCATTTGTAGACATGTTCAAAAGGCCATAGAGGTGAACTCTCCTCTGAGCTTTACAAGAGACAGGAAAGAACATCTAACGCTGCGGAAAACACAAATATGAGAATAATTCTCCTTACTAAAGGTCCAGACTAAATTCTGCTTTAGCCACCGTAAAGTGCACACGTGCACACTGCATTTAAATCCGGTGGTCAGTTCACCTTTTAGTGCCTAATCTTGTTCTGTTCACACACTGTTCAGTCATTTAAAGCAATGACATCCGCGTTCCACTACCGAATGAACTCCCACAAAATGCATTTACAGAAATCTTGCGCCGTGCATACGGAAAAACGAACTTAACAACTGGTTGTTGATGAGGACGTCACGGGACTGCCGCCAATGACCTTGTAGCGCCAGGCGGCCAGAGATTACCTCAGACACTGCAGGATGACGGAGAGAGCTATGCTGTGGAGCAGGGCTTTAAACAGCAGAAGTACCGACGCCTCTGACAATGTTAGTGTGGTTTGACGGATGCCGTCACGTCTCTTCTGTCTTGTTTACTTCTCTCTTGTGCTAAACTGCGGGCTTCCATTGTTTTGATAAGTACAGTACGTTGCTATGGTTTCCTCTTTGTCAATCATCACAGATGCAGAACTGAGTCTCGTTCAATACACACAACCATCATTTATCATTATATATACATACTGTTTTCAATTGGAGCAGCAGTTAATAAACAGAGATCACTGACCAGCTACGCAATATCTTGATAAGTTTGGTGATCAGTTTGCATTAAGCCTCTCGAGTTTCATGACAGAACTAAAAAAGATAATTATAGTTATATTTTAGCTTCTGGTTTTTTCCCAGCATTTTAATTTGGATTCAAGATAAAACATTTTAACATATTTACAACCATTTACATGTTTAAGTCACCTTCTGTATTAATAGATTGTAAAGCGAAGACCTGCGTGTTTGCAATAAACAAATCTATCGTTAGGACACTTTTAACTTCCAAACGCTGCTTCCATCTTTGAACCTTTACACGTTACAGGATGCTAACTGATGGACTGGAGTGGTGTAAGTTACCTGTGGATTATTGTGATGTTTGGACTCTCATTCTGACGGCACCCATTCACTGCACAGGATCTAACGGGCAAGTGATGTAATGCTAGCTACATTTCTCCAAACCTTTTCTGATGAAGAAACAAACTCTTGGATTGGATTTTCATTTTCAGCAAATTTTCATTATTGGGTGAACTGTTCCTTGAATCATTTGAATATACATTGATTAATGTTCTCACTAATTGACTAACAGTCATACAATGCATAAAGAAATGTTTATTATAAAGCATTGCAATGCTAGTCTTCGAAATTCCTGGATAATTTTCATTTTTAAATGCAATAATCTGCTTCACCTTTTACAGTACATCACATCTAAATGTGTCACGTGACTCAAGGCTTTGTGTGCGGGCTGGAGGAGGAAGGAGCTTCTTGGTGATGGAAATTAGAAAATAAAGAGAGACAGAGCATGGTGGTAAAGGGAAAATGAAACCGTTTGCTGATAATAGCGAATGAAAAACCACAGGAGAAGAGGTCTGCTCCTTCATCGAGCCGAGATAGCAAACGTGCCCCCATTTCTTTTTAATGAGGACAGGGTGGCTGCAGAGCACCCAGCGAGGAGACAAAGAGAAAGAGGATTTCTCTGATCCGCCTTCCCCTGAGTCCAAGCAGGGCCAGAATGATTCAGTGAACATAAAGGAGAAATGGGGATGTGCGGGCCTGCGGTGGCCGTTAAACGATCGGAGCTCGTGAATCTGCTGCTGGTAAACCGTTGCGGAGGACAGGAAGACCAGAGCCCTGCAGACCACAAAAAAAAAACACAAGTTCCACTCGTCTGTATCTACATCATCCTCGACCTCGTCTTCTTTCTGTAACCTCTATGTTCGGTGAGAAAAAATAAAAAAGAGCCCGCGGCCGACCGAGGAAGTGGATTGATCAGATGCAGGCGGCTGTTGATCCGAGCAGCGAAATGAGCTCTGGAAACTGAGAGGAAAATGTCAATAAATAATCACACCGACGTTCATTTGCAAACTAAACAGTTCTCTGGATGAATCTGTGGCCTGCTGACAGAACAAAAGAGTGCGTTTGGCTGGATCGTGTGGATTACAGCAGCAGAAAGTCCACTCAGTTGCTGACTTACAAGGTATCGAAGACAACGAAAAAAACAAGGCATTTTTGCTGCCATCGAAGTAATTTAAGTTAGTAAATCCATACGAGTACACTTACATTCTGGATTAATTAACATCAAATGAATCCTGACAAGTCAGTCTGGTCTCATTGTTTAGCATGTAACAGTTGAAACAGACCAATTTTTTTGTATTCTGTTTACACTAACTGAAAATAGCAGCATTATTTAAGTGCAAATATCTATTTATACTACTTTTTGCAAGTGGCAATTATCTGCACCTCAGTATTGAAGTGCGTTATAAAACAAATTGCAACGTATTGAGTGTAAATTTAAATGCCATGGTTGACACCCTCTTTGGACAACAAAACCCTTTCCTACACCTACCCCATCCAATCCTTTATTTTCCACTTTTTGATTATTTCTTTCATTTTGATTGAAAATAAATGATGTGATCTGAAATTTAAATAGGGAGAAAAAATTTAATCAGAAACAGTCATTAATTTCTGAAAAGCGATCCACTTTGTGAAGGTTTTTTTTATTACATTTAACCGCATACATCGCTCAAAACACGCATGTGACATTTTGTCATAACGATGCTTGACTCGTGTATTAATTACATTCATGATCATTTTATGTATTTTTTTTAGAATAATTAAATTTTTTGTCAGTGCATGAGAAAGCTCTATTTTTGTCCCATGGCAAAACCAAATAAGTATTATGTAAGTAATAGATAAAAGATTAGAGAAATCTTATTAACTTTAAGATTTTAAAATGTGTTTTATTGTCTTCTTATGCGATCCTTTTAAATAAGTTTTTATCAAAAATGTTTAATTAAATGTAATAAATTCAAATAAATGAATTATGTTTAACAACTGCGATTGAATAACACGATCATTGGCCATAAATAAAACAGAATCAACAAATAATCTCATAAATATTCATAAATTAGGATCTGCATGCATTTGTATATAAAGTTGACAATATATATATATATATATATATATATATATATATATATATATATATATATATATATATATATATATATGTGTGTGTGTGTGTGTGTAAATAAATAAATAAATAAATAAATAATTATTTAATTAATAAAGGTAAATTATTTACATTTCAGATGCTGTCAATGCATCTATACTTAAAAGTAAATGTACTATTTAAGTAAAAAGTTGTTGAATGGTTAGCCTTTTTCCATGCATATAGTATACAAAAATAAATAAATAAAAAAACATGCCATAAATAACCTCTGAAGTCTATGTCAGACTTCACTGACCGTGGTCAATGATATTACAAAACCATTTTTTCTTCTTTTTTTATATCTACTTTTTTATCAATATAATTAATGCTTTATCCATCACAATAATGTAATATCTTAATCTTAATTTGTTGGCTTTCTCTCAATTACAACAATGTGATTCATTTGATTAATTAAGGACCATTTCATGTCATTAATTCAATTAAAATTGGACTGAATTTGTAATCGATTGGCAGCCCTAATAAACATACTCCAGTGCAGTCCTTTGAATGATAACAGCGACTACAGCTTTTCATCTTAGCATTAGAAGCAGCGAGCGTGACGCACACACACACACACACACACACACACGCACACACACACACAAACAGAAACAAGCATCAATAGGAGTGCAAACAAAGCTCTGATGTCTGCTGTCAGTAGCAGTACCGCAGTTATACATCAAGCCCCTTCATTGCCTCCATTTCTTTCTCCTTTAGTTGCAACTTGCTGAATCTATATTAAACCAACAATAGAAAAGCTCTCAAATAATCTGAACCTACAAAAGTGTAATCCCCAGAGATTACACAGGTGTTAGGAGAGTTCAAAATGCACTGCACATAGATTAAATACTGTAGGTGTAATGCAGTAAAGCAAGCAGAAATCATCCAGGGAAGCTTTACGGGTCAGGTGTGTTCAAATACTCTTAGAAAGAAATAAAAGGTTCTCAACCATGCCAGGTTGAGAATAATAGTGGCAATTGCAAAACTGACCTAGTCAAATCTACAATGGAAAAAAAGGTGCGGAGATTTTCACTTGCTAGAATTGCTACTGCACTTTTTACTTTTGATAGTATATTTCACAATGAAATGGCAAGTTATTGCAATCAATTAAAGGGTAAGCTCACCCCAAAATTAAAATTCTGTCATTAATTATTCATCTTCATGTTTTTCCGAACCCGTATGACCTTCGTTCATCTTCAAACAGAATTTAAGACATTTCTGATGAAATCAGAGAGCTATCTGACCCTCGTAGACAGCAACACAACTGAAATGACCCCAGATCAGGAAACACATCAGCACATCAGTAAAACAGTCCAGTGGCTCAACTTCAGTTTTGCTATGAGACGCTATGAGAATACTTTTTTGCACGAAGAAGACAAACATAATGTAATTTACTGAACCGTTCTTCTCCCTTGAGTTGTGTCTTCTGCCATTTTGGAGATTAATTAAGAATGTATTTGATGTAATCAGCGTGGTTTAATAAGAAATGTCACACATGAACATAATAGGCGCTGTTTATGCCTAGGAGAAAAGGGCGTATATGAGCTGTGATACTCTAAAATGGCAAAAGTCGTAATTTTGGGGGAGCAAAATAGTTGAGTAAATGATGCTTTTTTGTTTTCTTTGCACACTTTTCTTTATTTTCATACCATTGCAAAACTGAAGTTAAGCCACTGTTTTCTTTATGGAAGGAGCTTGAATCATATTATCCTGCCAGTATTAGGTTTATAATTAGTTCTTAGCAAGCATTGTGAAATTTAAAAGAATACTATAATTTTTAACTTCTTTCTGGTCAGTAAAAGAATAATAACTGAAAAATGTCAGGTTTACATGAGCAACATGATTGGAACAATTTTTTGGAAAAAAAAAAATAAACAAAATTTAAAAAAAAAATGTTGCAGGAGGAACGACAATAGGCTGTTTTATAATGTGCATTAGAATGAGAGAGAATCGTGGGTATAAAGGCTGGTGTCTACGGAGATCTCATTCACACATCCACACAGACCGGCTCTTGGGCCACACCATGACATTTATAAATATGCATCAGAGCCCACACATCAGCGCTCCTGTTCTCAACAAGGTCCTGCATCGACAAGCATTCACCCTGACTCCCTCCTCCGCTTGCTATCTCCCTCACTCCAGCTCGCTCTTCCCACCCAAACAAGTGCAAACGCTCTCATTCCCCTCAGGAGGCAAATTTAAATGTTTGTGTAGTGTGTGTGTAATGGAGAATGAGCGATGCCTTGTGTGTGGTACAGGTTATTAAGCCACGGCTAGTGTGGACCGGTGTGGGCAGGAGCGCAGAGCAGGACTTAATGTGGTGTGAGTGTGCCATTACCTTAGTAATGAGTCTGATGATGCTGAAGCCGAACAGCACACATGCAAACTAAAAACAGCTACGCTTCCATGCAGCCTTTTCAGAGCAATTCTTATTAATCCCTCAGGAGAGCACTCACTATTTAAGTCGAGTTTCAATTGTTTAATGCAATTGTATTTTTATGTTATTTCTTCAGTCACGTGTGTGTCTTGTTCGATCTCTTCCATCTTTAGTAAGTTTACCAGATTTACTGAGTTTATCTTGCCCCGTTGAACTTCACGTCATTATGCTAGATGTCAACAAGTGAGTGAATTATTTTGTGATTGGGAATTACACAGATTCAGCCAAAGACCCTGATTCATTCGAGCACAAAACAAGAGAATGATTTACTCAAAGATTCATTCAAAGACACCGGTTTGTTAAAAAAGAGAATTGCTTCGCTGATTTTGTAGACATGAGCTCCAGGTGATCATCCGGCCTAGAGCAGCCTCCACTCTAGTTTTTCCCCTGGCTCTGATGTCTCTGTAGTGGTTAAACATAAGGTAAACATTCATTTTGGATATATCTAACAGGCAATCTTTGGTTTCATTTATAGGCCTATTTGTTCCAGATCATATCATTTTGGCTGAGCACAAAGTTATGTTTCATAGATGATTTACTTATTAATTGCAATGCATATATACACATACATATACATATACATTTAAGCATCGTGTACCAAACAGCATTTTCTAAATCAAAGTGATCATCCTGATTCCCTTGTTAGTGTTGACCTTGAAGTGAATTTACATTCCCTGTCCATTTTTGCAGCTATTAATGTTAAAACAAAATCAGAAATATCGTATTTCATCATAATATAAATACATACAGTGAAGATAACCGAGCTGACTGACGTTAACAAGTAAGTTGCTGTTCTATTACCAGACTTGAGTTATCCCGCCCTCAGAAGTTCACACTCGAGTCGAACTTTCAAAGTCCGAACTACCAAAGACCAAGCCTAGACTTTGAGTACTTGATATTAAGAGAGAGACAAATGTTTATATACATAAATCATCTGTTTAACCAATTGCCTCCAACACACTGATTCATTCAAAGACAAAACAAGTGACTCAAGAATCATTCATTCACCTGATTAATCCAAAAACATAGATTCTTCCAGAAACGAAACAAGCGACTGTATTTATGAGTGAACAACGGAGCATTCACTCTGATGAGTCATTCAAGGATACTGATTCGTTTAGAAACAAAACAAGTTACCGGCTGCTGCATACTTCTCTGCTGTATTTTTTGGGTGTATAACAGTATGTGAAAGAGTATGTTCAAATTCATAGGCAAAAAGGACCTACTGCTACTGAGATTCTGAAGTTTGCATCCAATGAACATTTTACTACCCCATTAAGGCAGAGGAGAAAATTGTAACGCTGCTACAGAAGTCACCGTATTTGTTTACTTTGCACACGAAAGCAAACCTACATTGACTTTTCAGTAAACGGTAACATATGAATGACAGCTGTGTGTTCACACAATGAAAGACTTAAGACAGCAGAAGAAAACACTGGTAATTCAAGGCATAATTTAGCCAATGCAACCACTATCATAACAATCTAGCACCTTAAACAATAAATTTAATTTCCCCTCACAACACACAAAGACAAAAAGCATGCTGGAGAATGTAATTTTTTCCCTCCCAAATACCCATGAATACAAATGAGACCCGACATGGGAAAATGCTGGCAGCGTAGGAATGCAATTTACTAATCCCAGGAAGTCTTGACTGCATCCTCAGGGCCTACGAGCTAATTAAACCCCATCCACATCCAGCGGAGCAACCAGCCCGTCTTCATGCTGCTGGAGTGGGACTTTCATATATCTTCTTTAATACCAACACAGCCAGACATGCAATACAGGGGACCGAAATGAGGTTCAGAGTTGAGGCTGTGTACTGTGAAAAAGCCACTATAAGGGATAAATTCTCATTTTTATTTATATTCTGAGCCGTTAAAGCCATGTGAATAATTGCTCTGGAGAGGCAACAAAATGACACCAACCGATGGCAGGACAAAAAACACAACACAACGTGCGCAATCCCAAATGTCTCAGTAGTAATGCCACAGACTACAGAAAAATATGCCTCTTCATGCTGTTTAAGAGCATCCAAAGCAAAACTGTGCACTGGGATTATCTATCATTACAGTATTGCAAAAATGATGGGGTCACATCAAAATGCCAGCCCTAAACAGTAAACTAACGTTTATATGTTTATGTATTTAAATGATTTGTTTTTGTTTGTTTTTTTAGATAAAATCCCAGATGCCAACACTTCCTAAAATGGATTGGTCAGTGATTTTTTTTAAGGCCGAGATTAGGATCTATTCATATTGCCAAGAAAAAATTGCGCCTGTCCAAATACCCACCATTGTGGTCTTGGCCACCGTCATGTGTATGCGACAGGAAGTAAGTGCACAAGACTGTCCCAAGTTGGAAAAATACCAAATCTCAGTGCTCTTAACACACACTGTATCTACCAACACTACTTCGGAGCAGTATTAGAATATCTAATTATCCATCATTTTAAGGAAATCACATGCCTAAAACTTTACTACTTCATTATTTTCATTGTTAAAATTTTACAACTTCAAATTGTATTTAAAGTTTAAAGAAATAGATACGAAATGAAATGATATATGATATGATATACATTATTGTGTACAATTTTTAATGGTTTATTTAAAATGTAATTATCTAAAAGCATGTCCAAACAACTTTAACAGCTTAGTATTTTATTGGATGGCCATATTAAATGTTTTATGTTTTTTCTTAACATAAATTTATTATCAGAAACGGTTGTAATCGGTTAAAAGCATACAACATTATAACGTTATATAAAATATTTTAAAATGTAATCAAATAACAATTTAACAATTAAATTAATTCCTAGCAAACAAAGTGCTGCACAGCAAAGGTTTACTTTATTTCTTTAAAAAAAAAAAGATGTATTATTATTATTGAGAGGTACATTTTACTGTACAGAAGTGATATATTTCTGATAAATTCAAGTTAAAGGGCCGTTGTAAAGAGTTTCTATTTTCAGTTTCTCTGTGTATGCAATATATAATATATGTTTTTGTTAAATGAAACTAAAAGTCTTGAGATGGTATTCTTAGAGCAGCTCTGGAGATGAATTTCCTATCCTCAGCGAGAAGACAGACACACATGCTTGTGTTTGTGTAGTATGAAACACTTTTGCTGTTGTTGTTTTTTGCATCACGCTTTATAAACTCCAGGGACCGTTGTGCGCTCCCAGGAGATCAGCAGTTGTTGAGATACTAGAACTGCCGTCTAGCACCAACAATCGTTCAACAGTCAAAGTCACTTAGATCAAATTTCTTCCACCTTCTGGTGTTTGGTTTGAACAACAATTGGACCTCTCGTCTACGCCGCCGTGCTTTGATGTATTGAGCCGCTGCCCCCGATTGGCAGATACAATATTTAATTTTTTCCATATATAAATGTCAGAGTGTGTGTGTTTCATACGAGTCTAGGGGAAAATCAGATTTACAGTGCTGCGTGGACGCGAGCGGAGAGTCAATTCTCTAAATCTCTCCACAGGGATGCTGGGCTGTGTGCACACACACACACACACACACACACGTTCACCCAGGTGGCCGAGCTCGGCACACACTGTCCAGTGAGCGAGGCCGACTGTCCTCTGCATGCTGTAGCACCCACTCACAGGCTGGGTAAATATTTACCGATCAAACGCAGATCTGGCTCCATCTGTGCAGAAACCCTGTCTGTCCGCCTTTTTCAACTAACCTTCCAGCTTTGCCGGGCAAACACGGATTAAGCTTTCGGTATGTATATTAGGGATGGGCAATATATCGCACGGTATAATCGTGTGCATCTCGTCAGTGAAGCCGGTTCTTTGATTAGTGGTAAATCTCCATCACCTGTTTTCAGATGGAGCGGTAGTTAATACACAGAGCTGTAGATCATTGGCAAGCTATGCAATATTGTGTTAAGTATCGCAAATGAATCACCCACAAAATTAATGCCGATGTTTCTTAGGATCTCTGTATTACCTACCGCTCCATTTGAAAACAGGTGATGGAGATTTAACACTAATCAAAGAACCGGCACTGAGGAGATGCCCTAAGGCATTTGCATTTATGTACAGTAAACGTGTTGTTTAGTGGTTGACCGATATACCACCAAGGCCAATATTTGGCATTTTTCTAAATATCGACATAACAAAGTTTATCTGTTTGGCTGATGTTTTTCGAGGCAAGACTTTTATTTTAATTGTGCTTACACTGTCATCATTAGCTGTTTTTTAACCCGTTTTAATTCAAATTAAAATATATATATATATTAATCTATATATCAGCCACCCTACTTTCCAAAGTAAAATCCAAAATCCAACATCCAAACCCAATATCAGTCAAAAGTATACATTTTAAAAATTGCTATATATTGCAGTATAATGCCCTACAGTGTTATCAAGCCATTTAGAGAAATGTAACCGTTTTTTTTGGCACCCTACTCTTCACCCGAAGTCACTCAATTGTATTAGCTTGAATTGATTAATGAGTATTTAAATGAGCAACTTACTTAAGTTGGTAAGTGATTTACTTGTGAACCGTAGGCTGTGTAACAGGATTAAAAAGAAGAGCTCAAAATAACGTTTCTGGTAATTATTAGTTGGTTAGGCTGCTTTAAACAAATAAAGGTACTTCAACTGTACCTGACAAATCTGAACAAAAGTAGTCTGACGTTACTTCTTTTTATTAAGAACTAAAGTTGGCTATTTGTTGGCTACTGAGTAGACAAATACCGCATGGCAAAAAGGTATTTAACAGCTACTTTTTGCATTATAGAAGGCAAAGCGTGTTTCAAAACCGTACGAGAAAGGGTCGACCCTAATCTGCAAATCAAGATACGTTTCTACCTGCTAATTTGTTATAATATGCTATAACATGACTTTCTCTATGTTAAGCTCTAGTTCATTGAGTTCGTTCTGGTTAGTTGTTTTCATGGTGCAAAGAGAAACTCCCAAAGTCCTCGCCATCCATCAGAAGTTTTGTTCATAACAGGTTCGCCACACTGAGGCCATTATTTACACTGTCAGTAACTATTTGAGTCTCAGGCCTAATGACCTAATGAGATTGCGAGACCGAGTAACACTATGGGCATAAAAATAGTACACAACTTCCTTTAATGCTGGCGATTTTTGTTTTGTTTTTTATCTATTCTGATTTACTGGATGGTGTGCCATTAACAATAGAATTATTATAGAAGAATTAACCATAATTAAAACGGAGAATATCGAATAACATGTCATTCAAAATATAAAAGAAAAACAAAACAATAAAAGTATTAACATTTAATTTAAAATATAAACTAAAGTATATAATTGATACTAAAATAAAATATTTTAGTTATCTCATACTTTTGCAATAAATAGCATACAATATTGTACAATATATAAATGGTTAATGTTATACTTAATATTAACATTTACATAAATATTTTTTTAAATCATTTTTTAATGTGATTATATAATTTGGGATTGTGATGTGTTATAGAATACAAATCTAAAATGTGATAAACAGCATAAATATGTATTTTCTTTTTAATTAAAAAATTAAACACTTAGTGTCTTAAAAATATAATCTTCAAATACAAAGCATTTCCATAAGCCGAAACGTCGTAACTTGGGAACTTGTTTGAAAACACTATTGATAAATACTCATTTCACACAAATAAAATGATCCAGAACCTTGAAGATAAATCTTTAGCTTACAGGTATGTAAATGTGTGTAAATTATCCTTTAAAAAGGAATATCCCACAGTTGTGTGTGCGTTAGCTTGTAGCGTGTGTTATCATGAGGGCTTATTGATGAGTGTTGTCCTTCACCGTGCATATTTGAGATTAAAATCGGGGAGGTTAATTAGAAGATCTTGTGTGGTTAAGATGCAGTGATGATGGAGCAGGGCCAGGGCTGCTCTCATTGACGTCTAATCATGCCGATTGTGCCCTTCCCTCGACACTGCTTTCTTATGCAAGCCCTTTCCGGGGGCTTTGGAGGAAAGCGCTGACATAAAATGGAGGGTCATTTACAAACTTCTTCCAGCTATTTGCTTCAGTCTCCTTATCAGGAGGACAGCTTCTCCTTCTGCTTCATGCTAACTCTGCATTCCAACATCACTTAAGTAAATTCGCTCCACACAACCAATCACCCAGAGGAACAGCTCTCTGCCAGAAATGCCTAGAAGCAGAGAGGCGGGGAGGAGGCTGGGAAGAAAAAGAGGGCCAGAGAGAGTAAGAAACAGACAACAATCCACTTTAGAGGTTGTAAAGGGTTTGAACGTGATGCTACACTTGTTCTTTTTTTATTTGTTTTTAGATTCCATTTACACCTGGTAGTAACATCTGTCTGAGGTCATCCGACAATGGACAGCACAAAATACAAGTCGAAATCCGAAGTCTTCCGTGATCTGAGGTAGATGGAGTACGATGCTCATCCATTGCGATGCGCGCATTTTAGGACTGCACTGCCGAAAAAAATAAATAAATACAAAAACACGTTGGCAGCTGTGGTTGCCAGAACAATTTGGTAAAAAAAAAAAAGATGTAGATTTAAATGCATTTACTTTTACAGTATAACTGTAATTTGCAAACAAGAAAATTGTGTATTGTAAACCATTAATTTCAACAATGCATACTGCTATTAAAATCTGTTTTGTACCTTTAACATACTGCCAATCTCCATAATGCAGTTGGTTAAAGAGAAGGCCATATAAAGCTGAAAGCTCATCACGAGTAGCTTATGCACAAACAGAAGGATATACTAATATATAGAAGGTGCACAAAGTCATTGATGCAAGCTCAAAACACCATCATGGTAACACACATGGCACTTAAATAATGCAATAAACATTCATTAAACAACAGAAGATGTACATGAAGCCAAAATGTACAAACCTGATAATAATTCATACATTGATTTGCTGTATTTACTTTACTGTAAAACTGTACAATTAACAGCATTTTACTGTATTTTTTTCTTTTCCTGTATATAGTACGATAACTTACTGTTAACATTTTCTTTACTGTTTTTACAAAATCTTACAGTTAAAATTACTGTTATTTTTACAGTGTCCGTGTCTGCCTGTCAATCAACTGTTGCACTAAAATAAAGTTTTTATACTTAAGTTTTGTACTTAATGGTTTATGCTGATTCTGACCAGCTATTCATTTATTAACAAAACAACACTGCGGATGAATCTAAGGTATTCCTCTTGAAATCCAATCACACACACGGTATTCACAGGAGGTTAATTAGGGACACATTATCAGCAGGTGTAAGCAGCATTGTGCACTGGCTGACCACTTATCACCCCATACAGATGTTAACAGCAGGAGCAAACAGGACCGTAGACGCTGTCTGTGACTTTGCAGAAGTGTTGAACTTCAACTGGACTGTAGGGATGCAGCCGCTTTCTCTCCGTCTCTCTTCCTCTGTTTCTACATTTCTGAATGTCAGGTCTCTTATGTCTGATGACAATCTTTTCATTCATTCTTCTGGTCTTTTTGCTCATGGCAAGTATTTTGCACTCTTCTCCTGTTTTTTTCCCCTTTCTTTATTCAGAATATTCTCAGGGTCTTTTAATGTTTTAATATGTTATATTTATCAAATAAATGGGAATTCCTAACATAATCCTTCATGTTTATATACGCATATAGTACATTTAAAATCAACTTCAAATGTAATATCAAATAGCAAACCACCATTAAAATTATAATCAAAAGCTTACCTGTGCTTTTAGAATAAGTCTAATTCAATAAACACAATAGCTTATTAAAAGAAAATGATTGAAAAAAAATTAATTTGACATTAAAAGGTGCACTTAAAAAGATAACCCAAGAAACATAAGAAACCTACCCATACTCTCTCATAAGATACAATCATACTCTCCATCTATATGGACACTTAGATGGCCTTTTATTTATATTACCTGCAAGTTCAATTGCATTAAAATATACTTTCAATATCTGAAATGCACTACAGGTGCACAATCAATACAATTAGCAACATTCATCGATACATTATTTAAAGTGCAGAGGGAAAAACATTCAGGCCAAGTAGAATCCTATGGTCCGTGGCATTGGTATTATGTGGCAATAACCGAAATTTGCTCTGCGGATGACTATGAACTTTCTGACATGGACCTTAATTATGAAATATAGCGACCACCAGACCACCATTCAATATTTATGACGCTCTTTGGAGCAGTCAATTAAATCCTCTAAAACGTGTGAGTTTCTCTAAAGTGCATGAATCATCTGAAGCACCTCCAGAAGGAACAGAAGAAAGATGTATGAGGCCAGAAGAAAAAAATGGTGGAGAAAATTATTCATTTGCATGCAGAGAAAAGCGCCACCCCCGCCTATCAATCATTGCTCACGCTCAGAGATCCTCATCCTGTCAACAGAACCACTGCGGCCCACCGGTGAGTCAGCAGGACCCGCCGCAACATAAAGCAAATGGCATCTTGTAAACCTGTTCAGTGATTTGTTCTCTAAGATAGTGCCCACCGAGACCAGTGTGTGAGGTCTACGAGTCCAGATGCTAAAAACAAATGCTTCATTTTAGTAGTTGTCAGCTACTTTAGCTTTAGGAGTAGAAACAATAAGCAGAAACACACCAACACAGCCAGACGTCTGAAAGGCCTAGTACTCACTAGTCAGTGCTCGTTTTCTATTACGGTGTTGTTAATGTGCATAGATTATGACCAGACTGTAAGGCTACAGTCATGCATGCTCAAACACATAAAACATAAACGCTCACGTACTGTCGTAATGATATCTCCATAAGTCTCAGCCCTGCGGTAATGACTGCTTTACTGGGAGAACGTGAGACGGATCAGGAGGTATAGACAATGGCCTTATGCTTGGAAGAACACAAGATGTGGGGTTATCCCTCAGGATCAGCCCCAGTGGAGCGAGATACAGATTCACCTTCACGCCAATTTATAGACTATCTACATCTGCTGCCCTGAACTACGCTGTGTGCAGGACCACTGTGCCCTCGTTTCTCTTTCTATCTGCAAAAAATAGGAAGGGAGTGATATAAAGACCTACATCCAGAGAGAAATGAATACTACAGGATGAGAACCTGGGAGAGAACTGAACTGAAAGTCAGAGATGAAATAATTAGTCCATCAAGAATTAATTCTGACATCATTTAAATGGCACGTGACAAAAGGAGAAATTTAGAAGAATGCGCGGGATGCTACGTTTAATTCAGGAAGAAGTACAAATCGGTAAAAAGCTAATAGGTACATCTTTGTACCTTATTTATCCCTAAATAAGTGATATGAGTTATATTTATACGTTTGTTTCTGAGAGCATCAAATACAAATTGGACTGTCCTATGGTGTGTAAAAAAAACTTACACAAACAACATAAGAAAACGTGTCTTCATTCTTATAGCTAGAGGTTTGAGGTTTGTCGTCTTTTGCATTTCATATGTACAATATATTGTATCTTTATTTCAATTAACAACAAACACGTTTAGTTAACAACATCAACATCAGTGGAAACGGTGTCTTTCGTACAGATCATTATTCAGCGAAAACCTTGACATCTGATCTTATTCTCTTTGGCTCCTTCATGAGAGTTCACAAGAGAAACAGCAATGCCATTTCTTTAATCAAATGTCTTCAGTAAATCAGTTGATCCAGTTCTTGAAACTCATCTGAATTTTTTATTCCTCATATGCGAAACTATCGCGCGAGTCAGAGGTCTTGAAATATACAGCAGCTCACAAGTCATATGAACCATTTTGATCATATTTTAATTTCGCTAAATCCTTAGTTGTCGTGAGTAATACTTTTAAACTGCATGGAAAAGATTGCGTAAAGAAAAAGACAATTGCATCACCATAAGGGGCAAATAAATAACAACAAAATGTACATTTTTAGGTGAACTATCTCTTTAAGATAGAGAAACAAGAATATCTGACTGAGCATTCAAGTGTAACAGCAGCCATATGGCCATTACATAAATGTGGCAGTCTCACTTCAACTCCCTCGAAGGCTACTTTCAGCATACATTTCTCTGTATGTTCTGGATGAGACGGCGCTGAAAACAGCCAACATCTCCTGTGGACAGCACTTCTTAGTGAGGGTTCCTGTGACAAGAACCTCTAGCCTGAGGCAACACTCTATTACTAAAAAGCATGTTTCTCTTAAAGACAACTCAGCAAGTCTTGCACCTTCCCCGAAGTGCTATCGATTTTTCTAATTTATTCATTTTTAGTAAAACATTGTAAAAAGAGATTTTAACAACTGTTTGATCAAATGCTAATTATGTATCGATCTTTGTTCTCATTTAAGAGCTATTTCCCTCTTGATCTGGCGCTCAATAATCATCACACAGCAGCCGTAGGCAGAAAGAAAAAGTGCCTTAGAGTCAAAGACTGTTACTGCTTTTAAAAAAAATAAAAAATCATTTACATATACAACTATATTGAATTTCACTGTGGTCCACAATGGTGTCTGAATAATAAAACCTGATCTGGCTCGCACTGGTGAGGCACAATGAAACAATAAGTGCTGAACACTATCCAAAGCAGCCACTGCACAATCATTAGATCAAAATCCGGCTCTGATTAAAATTCTGCCTACATAGGAGCTAATCCATGCATGCAAATACAAGCACATAAACATACCCAAACAGTGAAAGACAAAAGACAAAAGTACAATGCTAAGCATCAGGTTTTCATTCTGTAGACCGAAAAGAGAAACGACTGCGCATCTGCCAAAAAGATGGAACAATGTCCTACATATTGTACCCGAGTTGTGCCGGTCTCAAGGGCGCATATAACAGAAAGATGGACAAAAAGTTCATGCGCAAATGGCAGCATACGAAACTGTGTGGGAACACTGTGTCTCTAAATGTCCTCCTCTCTTAATGTTTCTTTCAGTCATTAAGATCGGAATGTGTTGGACTTGGTCCTTAGAGGAAAGTCAGAAAGTAAGACATCTTTATTGCACTGAGGGCTGAGCCATCGATAGAAAGTATATGTACCAGCATTAGTTTAGTGTTATGTGTATATATCTATATGTATTTTTGGTTTTGTTTAGATTTTATTTTTAAGCTTTATTTCAATAAATAATATATATATATATATATATATATATATATATATATATATATATATATATATATATATATATATATATATATATATATATATATATATATACACATACACACACACACACACACATTTATGCATGTATGCATGTATATTAAAACTGCGATTCAGAACCTTCATTCCATTCCAGAAAACAGCCAGTAATCTTGAAAAATTCAAGCTTTAAATCAGACCTGTCATTCATTTCATACTTCTGTGACTCCATGATGTTTTAACATTAAATAAAAAGACATAATGGACTCTGATGGGATAGTAAAGTATCCACGCTTCAGATTTTCGCCAGAAGCAATAGGACACCTGGGTACTTTTCACCTGTTTTTTTAATACTGAAAAGCTCTTTTCACATTTTCACCTTCCATATGGTACGGAAGTAGCCATATTCAGACGCAGTGCAAGATTAATTGATGATGTATTCGAGACAGATTTGAATGTGGTTTGAGATTCATGCAAGACGTGACTTGTGGAAATGAAGTTGGTTAGGCCATTTCCAAAATGTTCTCGCCTTAAAAGGAACGGCATCGGTATATGAAAGTCAAGAAGCGACTGTTTAATAGGCCCAGTGTCACACTTGATGAAATCTGCAGTGCAACTGTAAAGGTCAGCATATCCTAAATGTAGATGTTGTATTTGTACTTGGCATTCTGACAACATTAGGCCAACTGTAGGTGCATTAGAATAATGAAAAAGTGACAGACGGTGTGAATGGAAAGTGCATTGTGTGAATTTAAAGTGGTGTCATCCTGAGGCAATTCCTTTCGGTACGCATAGGGTATTTTCTCAGCACTTGGCACGAGAGTGAAAGGAGAGAGCTGGAAAGACCCCCACAAATTTAGGAAGAGTGGTTTCCCTCAGTAAGCATTCTGGCAGGAACAGGCGAGAGGGAGCGATGAAGACACTGCCAGCACTTTCACTCTGAATTTCATTCGGAGACTGAATGGGCTGCGGCGGATGACTACAGAGCATCAGTCACTGAGCCATCCGTTTAGCTTTAGTCATCGCATTTCGAGCTGCTTTGTAGTTGTGTACCCCGTGTCGTACACTGAAAGCCGTCGATGCGTGCTAAAGCTGAGGCTGTCATGCAGAGCTCATTGCGCTGTCCCAGGTAGTCGCTACACTATAGAAATGCAATACACGGGTAGAATGGCAATTACCATGACAAAGGGAGTCCTAAAATAGGTGGAGCTTAACAACCCAGACATTGTATCTCTGTCTACAGTCAGTGTGCGACTTATGGATGAGGGTGTTTAAACCTCCACAGAAAATCTTGAAAGTTTGTGTTACCGTAACTCAAATTATGATTTTGCATCATGGTGATCTATTTCGGTTAATTTAAGCCATAATATTTAGTATTGTTGGAACACGAATGCCCAGCAGGCACACAAAATCATACAGACACTGAAATTCGGTTACATTTCAGTTGTGACGTCCAAATTTGATGTCCAATATCAAGATCAGCTGATTCGATAGAGTTGATATTTGTTGTTTTTAGGTTGTGTAACCAAAAGCCATCCTTAAGTCAATGTCAAATTGGCGCCATATACTGACTCATATACAACGTCAACTTGACAGAAATGTAGCAGCCATGAAATCTAGTATAGGCCAGCTATTGAAATCTAAGCTATTACAAAATGTGTGTTTTGTCAGTCAATATCCTAACAGAAAGCACACTGTCTGCTTTTATGCTACTCTTCGTGTTTATTTTGAGCTATGTGAACTTTTTTGGATGTGAAATATCATTTAAAAAGGCTGTTGTATCAAAAGAGTTCAGAAGGCCTTTCTGTAGCCTACTATTAAAACCTCCCTCAACCTTCGGTTTTTGGGTCAAGCCTCAGTTTGAGAGTTATTATTTAGACCCCCTAACGGCATAAGCACTCTTCTCTTATTCTTCAATCCCAGTTCTTTTTCTATTATGAAGATGCTCAGTGTTTTTATTCGGGGTGTGAATTATCGTCCAGACCGCTGCTGGAACTCGGACAGCGGTATCACGTGGTGCACGTTACTTTTCTCAGCGCTGGTAGCGCAGACTAATCACAGCCGCCTTTCACGACAGAATATAGTCTTAATACAGCGCCTTTATACAGCGGTTGCTTCAACTGACACACCGCTTATACGCCTTACAAGAAGAGTTATAATAATAGATGCAATCAATTATGCGCTTTGGCTCAGAAACGCTCTTAAAACCCAACACAAACGTGAAAGCGTTTTAATAGAGCACGCTTCTTCGTGGGCCACCCAGCGCCCCCTGGAGAAAGTACGCGTTACGTCCTATCGGTAACAGTGATAAGTGCCGTCCAATGGGCTCGCGCAGTCCTCTCATGTCGACTTTCTGCGGCAAGTACGGAGTTTAGATCCAGCGCTGTTCTGGACCGATGCAGGAATAAAGACGGCAACCGCTCGTGAATGTTAAACACATAGACGCCTAACTTATAAGTTCTATAAAAAAAAATCTTGCGAGTAAATGGGATTCAACGTCTTCCGAACAGAATGTAAAGAATTCCTTGAAGGATGTGGGGAATTAAAGGCTCGTGCTCTGCGCTGTTATTGTTGTTTTTGGCTTATATCTCCGTGTCCTCGGTTAATGCCGGTAAGTTTGCGCGATTGCACTCATTTTTGCAAGGGATGACATTATTGTACGGTCGTTTGTGCTCACGATATAGAGCCCCGTTGCACTGTTTTTGCGCGCGCGAGCAGAATCGCCACGGTTTTATCTCGTAACTACAAACAATATGCACAGTGCAACGCTTTCTGATATGTTCGCGTTGGCAGGGAACAGACAGGTTGCGGGTATGAGATGAATAAATGATGCGCTACTACCTGTTCAGCCCTCCGTCGGGAAGCACAAGGCGCTCGTGGGTTTCCGCCGTTCATTCAGACTGCATGTAAATGCTGTGAACAATTCATATGATCCTAATTGATTCTGCACGTAGAGACCGCGGTAACCTGGTCGCCAGACAGAAATGACAGATTGAATGCACGATAGATCACATTTCGGGGCACTGGGGTTTAGGGAATGTGCCTGGACGCAGACACGTTTAAGATACAGGCTACACTGAATTCATTCGTTAAATGGGAAACGATCTGATCTGAACAGATTGATATCCATAGCAGGAAAATGATCACTTTAATTGTCAACGTCACAAACCCATTCCCTTCAGTCGTGTTTGCGTTGGTCTTTCTCCATTAATTGGATCTTTCAAAGCAATAATATCGATGTTTTGGGGTCTTTTTTCTTCTTCTGTGGCCTTTATATATCCCGAGAATCATGCCATTTTATTATTTTATTTTGTTTGCAAACCTAAAAATATCAGCTGGATATGCAGATGTATATGCAGATATCAGATTGTCGGCAATATCACTGCTTTAAAATACCCATAAGTATCACAGCTTTGGAAAGAAATTAGGCTATTATAACAACTCACTTTGTAAAGTCCTTAAAAACTCTATAAAAAAAGCGTAGATATGGAAAATACAATTTTGCACGACAAATGTCAACTAATGATTATCAAAACTATGCACATGCATTTTTTAAATTATGTTTTTTTATTAAAACCAGCGCCGATTTTTAACACCAAAATAAATTGCAAAGCGTTTTAGCGTGCATGAATGCAGCAGCTAATGTAAAAGCAAACAGTCGTAACTTTAACAGTACGTTTTTAGCAAGTTTGGTCCATGTCCGATTAGTTTGCAGTGGCGTGAAAACGAGTGCATCGTAATGATGTGGAAAAAAAGTGAAATATTTGAGCTTGCCGATTTCATGCTTCTTCAGATGCTAACCTGCAGTTGTTACTTCAAGAGCCGTTTCTACACGATTTGACCTACATAAAGTAGCTTTGCTGTAAATGTATTGAGAAACATTTCCAATCGTTTCATTTAAAAACCATGCGATTATTAGGTTCCCTTTTTTCATGCGAATCTGTAACACCATTATTACTCTCCGCTGTAGGCCTTTTTTCGAGGGGGTGATGTAATGGATCAGAGCACTGAATGTAGTTCGTATGCAGCTTTCATATAAAAAAATTGTCGTTTCACACACCGAGCGAGTTTCAGCAAATGCCTTTCCCGATTGACAAGACGTAATCGGATTTTAAAGTTCAACAGGAGAAACCTACGTGGCTCTTTCCAGAGGAAGTCACCTGCAATTTCATTTTATTACGGTGGTTCGCTAAAGGAGGGCAGTCTGCTGAAACAGTCTACTATTTCACTTCAGCGGCACCCGTTTGCCAATCTGAAAATCACATAGCGCTATAATAGTGTAGAAATAGAAGTGTATCATAAAAGTTGCTGTGAAATGATATGGCTGTGCCATATATCTGTCAGGACGTAAATTTGGGATGTGGAAAGACGCTCCTCCGTTTGTGGAAATGAAACGTTAGGTGATTACGGTGCGGTGGCTGCTGATGTGTACCATTATGTACGGATTAACTGTAATAGGCATCCACGGCCGACGATGCACGCAAACAAAAGCACGCCCAGCCATTTTCTCTCTTTTATGTGGTGTGGAGAGGCGACGGAGCCTCCGTCCACACGTCTTCACGCCGAGGCTCTGGCAGGGATGCAGGAATATTAATGAAAACAGCAAATGACGTTTCTTCGCCATTATGAAAAGAACACCGTTTCAAACGCGGAAGCAACGGGGGAATCGGGGCGAAACGAACGTGCCGGAGAATAACCGATCAACTTTAGAGGGTTCGCTCTCATTACAGGCCTGGCGTGTTTTTGTTGTGACGCCTGCGATGAAAGGCAGAGGTGCCCCCGCAATGTGCAGCGCGGAGTTCCTCGCTCCTCGCTCCTCGCTCTCACGCGTTCGTTTCATCTGACAGTGTCAGGCCTCTCATCAAAGCCACGGGAGGACACTGTGAATATTT
Source organism: Puntigrus tetrazona (assembly GCF_018831695.1). Lineage (NCBI taxonomy): Eukaryota > Metazoa > Chordata > Actinopteri > Cypriniformes > Cyprinidae > Puntigrus > Puntigrus tetrazona. The sequence goes on along the minus strand of NC_056717.1, from coordinate 7,628,192 downwards.
TATGAGTCTGATGTTGTTTAGCGGGACCGCTCGCTCCTGCGCGTTGGACATTAGAGCAAACACATCGGTTTATCGGGCTGATGTTTTGCTTTGACGCATCAGGGACGTCGGTCGGTAAAACCGGTAACTGATAAAAGCTCCCCAATTAAGGCTGGCAATACTCGAGCAGACAATGTGAAAGACACATCGATCCTGTCGTTTGTCATGTGTGGATGTAGTTTGGTGCGACGCATGAAGCCTGAATTACAGTTTTACTCTCTGCTGTATTTGCTGGATAATGAAAAGAATAGATTACAGAACTATCAAAAGAGTGTATATATATATATATATATATATATATATATATATATATATATATATATATATATATATAGCCTTCAGAATTCATTTTAATGTACGTGACCCTGGACCACAAAACGTAAAAGATGTTAAATTACTAACAAAAAATATATTCAATAAATTTCAAAAAATTGAATAACATAATTATAATTTTGAATGTAATAACACGCACTGCCTGGGACTTTATTTGGACAACTTTAAAGATTTTCTCAGTGGCAAGATGTTTTTAGATTCCGGATTTTCAAATAGTTGTAACTGAGAATATCGTCCTGTCCTAACAAACCGTGCATCTGCTTTTATTTATTCAGCTTTCAGTTCAGGTTTCAGAAGATGTACCCCTTTGTGGACCTGGGTTACATATTCTGATTGGTGCTCAGTTATTAATAATGGGTCTTGTTATTATCTTGTGTAAAAGAGGATACTTTGATCAGCATGAAGGTTAAACGAACAGCATTTCATTGAAGCTCTTATTGTATTTTGGACTACAGTGTCCTTGCTGAATAAAAGTATTTCTTCTCTTTATTTGAGCACTGGAGTAATGATGCTGAAAACTCAGTACATTTTAAAACAAAAGTAGTGAACATTTCTTAATATAATTAATCGCAATATTTATATAAATAAATACGGATTCGGTGATCATAACAGACTTCTTTTAAAAACATCAAACATTTATTCTAAACATTAGTCTGGTATATATACACAGTATATAAATATATTCTTAAAAGAACAATGCAGTACTGTAAAATGTGCCATGTGCAAATCGCATGAATTATTCATACAGGAAGAAAACGTCTTCCGTTCCTCTGTTTTAAGGATTTCAATGTGATTAAATGTCTCAGATATTTTATTTGTATTAATTAAAATCACACAAAATTAGCACGTTGAATTGAAAGGCGTAATTAGCACGCTAACTTTATGCTGCTGGAGACTCACTGGCCGATATTACCGTCTAAGATGTTATCAGACGCTGGAGGGAAGATGTTTGCATCACTTTCTCTGAGTGGAAGCAGGACACGGGTCTCTGGATCAGAGACTGGGATTTGAATCTCAAGGGTGTAATATTCTCGGTCTAGAGGTCAGCTTGAGCTGTGAAACTCTCACAGACTCCAGGCCAAACTGCATCCTGTCATCTCTGACATCACTGAATAGTTAATCGGAGGCTTTCTTCCCCATAAGGGAGCTTTGCTAAATTACTTTACAGTGAGAAATAATCTCACAGGTCAAGGAAGTAATGAAACATTGGTCTAAGCTGCTAGTTTTCCCTCATTTTTTCACTTTTTTCCCCCGTCACGGTGAGGATTTTCTTTGACTTCTATTATTTTTATGCTGAACTAATGATATTGTCTGTGCCCTGACTCTCAGGAAAACCTTTCTGTGTTTTTCGATTTCCATTAACATGAGATTTAGTGTATATTAGGCCTTTTCCCCTCGAGGGGACCACTGGCTAGTTTACGATCTAACTCAAGCTTTTACCATCCATTTTTGTGACTAACACAAACATTACCTTCACTAAATGAGGATATACAATAGAGATTTTGTATGTTTTTATATATAGCTAATTATAACACAGTGGACAAACTATGTAACTCTAAAGACAAAGTTAAAACATTTCCATTGATTCTCATTAATTTGACAATTAAAATGTCTTAAAATGAAGCTTTTGTCAGATATAACCAATTGTTTACCAGCCAAGCTAGTCACATCTTGAATGCGCAACATCAGCTGGATTTTGTTTGTTTGTAATTAATATTTAAAAATAATTAAATATAAAAAAATAAAATAATAATAAATTAATCAGCATTAAATTAATCAAGTCAACCATTTTTCCAAAAGATTTTAAATCTATGCCATACTATTCTTTTCAACAAGTAATCCTAAAAAAATGTAGCATTATAAATAATATGTATATATTAACGAGAGATGATATGAGAAGTTACGTCACCTTTAATGATGGAACATGTGTAATTTTCTTCTTTTTGGTGTATTTATATTAAAGTCTTATTGAACTCTCATCATGGGAGCAACGCAAAATTATAAAATCAGTGCAAGTGCAATTTTCACGCGCCTGCGCCATAATACTTTTTTGATCAAATTCAGACTCGTGATTCGATTTTGCGAAGCTGCGGCACCTGACAGCCTCACCCATCGCACGCTCAAAAATATTACTCTGCTCGAAAAATATCGCATTTACTCTGGAAAGAAAATAGTGCGAGCTCTCTCCATCGAACGAGCTTCAGGTTACTCTTTACTTGACCAAAATTTACACCAATAAATATCCCTCCAAGGCTTCCTGAGGGACGGCAGCACTAAACCACATGTTTACGAGGGCTGCCGCGTCCGGAGCCAAGCCGTGAGGTCCACCTCATAACCAGGGCTCCCTAAATCGTAGGGTAACGAGCGTCACCGCTGCCCGAACGCCCGCGCTTCCTACAAGGGCGACTAGCAAACGTGATTGTGAGTTTAGTCTGACGGTTTGAAAAATGAACCGCGTGAACTTTTCCGGGGGACGATATTCTTAAGCGGCGCTCGTTGCGAGATTGAATGCCCTGGGAGTCCATACATTCAAATCACGTTTGTCTCTGCAGACAGGCTAATACACTTTAAGTTTGCTGTCTGGCTGCAAGCCAAGGACCTATAGAACATGAGTCTCATGAGAGAAGCCATTACCGACCGATGGGATCCAGAAAGACTGAATGAACGTCTTCAGCCTGAGGTTACGGTAATGCACTGTATGTGCTAACATCGTGTCTGAAACCTCAAGCCTTCAGTGGTGCTAACAAATGTGTTTGAGGCGGCTTGACCTCATTCGTTTTTAAGAGGGTAATTTAAGTCGAAAGGCTTCGCCGGTGTGTATTAGGTGAAGCTCCGGTGGTGAAGATTTTTGGAAGATATCCAAATAAAAAAGGCAAATTATAATATATATCCGATCATTAAAAGGTGAAAGGTGTACTAATGGCTTGATTATAGTAGCTTTACACTGGAATAAGAATAGTTCGAACTAATTATTTCTTATTTAAAAGGAATAGTTTTTTTCTGATCCTAATGTTGTACCAAATCTTTATGACTTTATTTATTCTGACAAACCAAAATAAGTAGTTTGTCAGAATTTTCATGTTGCAATGAAAGTCATACAATAGTTAGACCAAAGATGTTATTAACTGAAAATTGTATTTTTCATTATAGCTCTCAAATCTCATTTTCACTTCTGCATTCTTTTTAATGTGTTATAATCAGACATTTTAACAGATTTAAATATAGGTCTGCTCTTTACACAAAGCTTGAAACAACAGTGTGAAACTATTTTTTTATAGTATTGATTATGGTAACACTTGTTTACCATTAACTGCTACTTTTCCTTCAATAAATTCTTAATTCGCTGCTTATTAATAGTTAGGTAGATGTTAAGTTTAGTTATTGTGTAGGACTGGGGATTTAGAATAAGGCATTAATATGTGCTTAATTATCAATCAAGTATTTGTTTTATGTATTTGGTGTAATGCAATGTGTTTATGCGGTTTAAGGTTCAAAAACATTTTTCAAGTATTGCACATTATGGTTTCTTCTCTAAGCCCAGAGTCTCCGAAACGGGTCAATTTGTACAAAACGCATCATTTTAAAAAAGCGATGTGTGCTCTGATTGGCCGGCTATACCTCAAGCGTGTGATGAAAATGTTACGCCCCTCATCACAAGCTGATGCCATGTCCCAGCTCCATGATACAAAAACAATAAAAAGACGTTACCATTGAGGCTTTTTTTTCACAGCCAGCATATGCTGCTCAGTAGGTTCAAGAATCAGTCCTCTGTAAATGTGCTGAACACATCTGAATATTTGGGCTGAACTGTTCTAGAACAGTATTATGAATACAACTTTACCGCTGCTTTCTAGCCGTGTCCTCTTTTGGAAGCACAGACAAAATAGTTTCATTTTCTCAACGAAACACGGCGTCTCCGGAACATGGCGGCCCCCAGAAACACTACAGCCTTCTTCCTTTTTTTTCATAAACATTTGGGCGGTGTTATAAAAAAAACAAAACACCATTTTAGGGGGGTGTGGATAAGTCATAACATTTATAATGAACATCGCTTCGATTTTGAGATTTTATCTATGCACTAACACGCTTGTAAACCTGAAACTGCATCATATTACCTGAAATTTTCATCATTTAGTTAACAATAATTTTTTCGCAAATAAAATGTATTTAAAGTAACGGAAACGTTTTCAATAGGTTCAGTGAATATAACATAGGTCACTGCTTTTCATTTTAATTCTACGGCAAAATATTTTTTTTCTGCATTCTAAGGGAAAGCGGCTCGATACAACACGAGTAAATGATTACAGATTTTACCTTATGGGGCAAACTAACCTTTTTCAGAGGAAAAAAAAAAATCATGAACCATAGGCAATTCATAGGCATCAATAAACTACTGAGGCATATTTCTGAATGCATGTTACATTACTCTCCTATTTAAAGTGTAATGTATGACTGTTCCAAACACATCCTGCCCAGTGGGAGACATATTGTGTCCTCAGGGATGACTGGCTTTCTGTGTCTGTCATCCCCTTTAAATACATTATTTCCCATCTGCGGGGTGTGAATTTGTTACATTGTGATGGATGACGTTAAGCAGACAACCATTTCAGTCTGTAGTCAACAAACATTACTGATGATTAGATCTTCACGCACCGATTTATGTAGCAGCATATTATCATTCTGACAAGTGATGACACACAACTTCTGATGCCTTCGCCGCAAACCGTTTCCATTTAATTCATGAAAAATGCCCAGTGGCCAAACGGCGTCTGGCTTTGTGCGCTCTCGGCCGTGCCAGGCCATTTTCTTTGTTTGATGACCATCAAAGACAAAGAGGCTGGTTCAGATAACAATCTAAGAGCTTCCACACAGTAAATAAAAGTAAGGAGCAGCGGAAATATTGATCTAGAACAAACACGGAGCTAAGCATCAGGGCATTTCCATCAGCCGAACCGCACCGTTCGTTTCAGCATTAGAGAAGACAGACTGAAAAATGTTGCATTAACATTATAATTCACAGTTGAACGCATGCATGACAATATCTTAATAAGAACATCATATTCTGGGGTCTTATGAATTTAAGTGACCGTATAGACATACCTTAAATGGAAATAAGATACGTGTACATTCTGCATAACTATACATGGTTTGTTTTACTTTATACAGGTAATTAGTATATGGCAGGCTATTGTGTTCCAACGTAAAGGGACACTTTTTTGTTTTAATCAGGACAACTATCTGAACAGTTTTAGAAGGTGATGGATATGGCAAGGTTTATGTATTTGTTCTTGGGCAAAATATACTATGCACACTTCCGCAACGGAAAAGGTTTGAATTTGACGGCGACAGTATACTTGCTTTAGTAAGCATTTAATATACGCTGCATAAATGTCTAGACGGGTGGTAATGGAGGAGGTGGAGGAGTCAGATTTGAAATATACTGCTTAATCAACCGGACAGTGATTTTACCCACTGTTATAAATAACAGTTAAATAAACCACACGGATGACTGCTACCGGTACAAAAGCTACAAGGTGAAATGGGATCTATTTCAGGATGCTTTTGTATGTTGCTCCAGCAGTACACTAGGAAAATGAAGTCATTATTGGGATGAGAGTTAAAACTAACCAATGATTACCTTTTCAATTAACAGTTTTTTACTAAAAACGAGCAAACAAACTTTAAGCTTCCTGTGTGAGAGTTTTTTTTGCATTTGCTGCAGTTTTAATATACATTTTAAAAGTTGAAGTACGTCACATCAGCACCTTTTATCCCTTGATGTCTTTTATTTTTGTCGTCCTCAGACAGTTTATCCGCTCCGCTCAATGTGACCATCAAAGCACTGGAGGGGAACTCGGCGATAGTGACATGGGACATTCTGGAGGGAGACCCAGTCATTGGGTTCGCCATCACCCAGCAGGTATTGAATCAGTTTATGGTCAATTTGGAGTCCTTACATGTGCAAAGCACGGCAAAAATCACCTCACCTCGAGTTTAATGAGGCAGTATCACGGAGGAATGCTTGTGTAAGCATGTTGATTATGTGTCGATGTGGACTGGGCTGGTTTCTCTTCGAGGGCACACGCTGTTGATATTTTAGGTGGCCTTGAGCTTTCTGTAAATGTTTTATGCATGCATGCATTAGTTTGTGCGTGTGTGTGCGTGTGTGTGTAAGCAGATTTGAGGAAAGCAGTCACTGTGGAGACCTCCGTAATAAGGACTGCAGTGACCATCTGCTGGAGTACAAAGCCATTACAGCTTGTCACCAAACTGAGCGAGACAGAGTTTCTGCAGTGCATGAATATGTGTGTGTGTGTTAACTGTTTATCTCCTCATGAATTTCTTATCACAACCACTTAACACAAGAACGGTGGGAATTTGCTAAGAATGAACTAGGCCAGTAGCACTGTTTTTTAGTGCACACTGTAAATCTTATCTTGTTCTTTCGATACTGATGTTGTGTATTAGCGTGTTAAAATGTAGCTTATTTCGGCTGTTGTTTATTAAAAAAAGAAGAAGTATGGTTTTAGTTGTAGCTATTATAACCCTGCTTTGAAGCGGAAAATAAATAACAGCATTATCAAATTTCTCTTTTCTCTCTCTCTCTCTCTCTTTTGATGCATGCACTAACATGCAGAGTAGAGAGAAAAATGAAAGAGAAACAATATCTAAAGATTCATGGGATATTTGGGTTTCGTGTGAGTGTCATTTGAGAGCTTTAAATAATCACTCAAATAAATGAATAGCAATAGCTAATTTGTAGTATTGGCCAAATTAAATATTAAAAATGAAGACTTTTAAATGTATTTGTTAAACGGCTATAATTACCGTTTTTTATCTTTCCAAAAAGTATAAATGAATAAATGCATGCAAAAGGATAACTAGATGGAGAGAAAAAGAAGAGGAAAAGTAAATCAAAGAGGAAAGTTGTTGCGTATTACATATTGATTATTACAAACGCGGCACTGATGAATTGTTTACAAGTAGACCAGGAACTTGTATTAAGAAATGTAATAGGTTATGGATTATGGCTAGATTTTTAGCGCTCTAAATCTTAGATCTGTATTCGTTTTGATGTTCACAGAAAAAGGATGTTCGTATGCTGCGATTCATCCAGGAAGTGAACACCACCACTCGTTCATGTGCATTATGGGACTTGGAGGAGGACACGGAGTACATTGTCCACGTGCAGTCCATTAGCATGAGTGGCACCAGCCCTCTGAGTGAACCTGTTCTGTTCCGCACGCCCAAAGAGTCAGAGAAACTGGCCTCCAAAAGCCCAGGTAAGCCAGCACTCACAAACAAACAACTAACTTCAGAGTACCATTTTTAAAGTTGCAATCGCAACTTTAGTTAGCACGTACAACCTAAGTGTTTGAAATTTCAACATTATATCTCGCAGCTGTGACAAAAATTGAAAACAAAGTTCTACCAAAAATGTCATTTCACTCATCGTTAATTCATTGTTATATCAGTCAGTCCAAACCTGTATGACTGTCTTTTCTATCAGTGGAAGAAAAGGAATATGCTTGTGATTATTTTCAGTATAATGAAAGTGAATAAGAGCTGGGGCTGTCGAGCTGAAAAAAGCAAAAGCCTCTCTCTCTATATATATATATATATATATATATATATATATATATATATATATATATATATATATATATATATGCCTTGTGCTCTATATTCCACGTCTTCTGAGGCCATATGATAGCTTTGCGTTATGAACAGATTGAAGCTTATATTTAACACTACTCATTTAGCGGATGCTTTTATCCAAAGCGACTTACAAATATGAACAAAAGCGGTTCATGCTAAGGGGGCAATAACATGAGACATGCTGAAATAAGTACAGGTACTGGCTGAAATTAAATTTTCTGCATTATTGACTGAAATGTTTGACTTTTGTGTGAGATGTTGCCATGTTTGACTCATGAGCTGTCTTTGAAGTGAGCTCTTTCAGTGAACAGATGGACCGAGTTCACACATCTGGTCTGAACGATTCATTGTTGATGAATTTATGGACCCCAGTTGATGACTTTTATGGTGCTTTTTGAAGCTTAAAATCCCTGAGATCTATCTAAAATGTAGATTTTAGGATAAATCAGACATGTTAGATTCAGATTGTCTGGCTTGTCATATGCAGAGATGTTTCACATTCAAAAAGGATTCACATGAAAGATGACTAACAGTCAAATCACTTCTATAGAGGGAAAAAACACAGCGGGGAGGTGGTTATACAACCGCTCTAAAAATGGTGTTGTGTCATAATTCAGGGCATAAAGTGTTCACTTTTGTGCGTTTTCCCATTAATTTTTCTGTTACTCTGAGCTTGTCTTATCTAGAGCAACGCACAATACAGTCAATTTTTCTGTTGTGTAATCCATTTCGATGACCTACTTACTTGGACAAACATCTGCTGGGGAGGTTCATGTTCCAGAAACGCTTGCCATTTTGTGGGTGAGTGTCAGTCTTTGGCACTGGACCGCGCTGATGACATTTGGTGTCACTCTCAGCCGTGCAGGTTAGACTCGGGCAGGATCCACATGGGAGTTTTCAAGGAGGTGTAACCTCAGACATCAGTGAAATGTCAAATGATGATACCGCTTCATCGCTTGCATCCATGCCTTTGAAAAACAGTGAACCGTGATTTAGTTTCAAGGGGTTTAACTCACAAAAAAAATGTGAAAATCCTGTTTTTTCAGGATAAATAGTTAAATAAGTAATGCATTTAATTTGAAACCTTTTGTAACATTGTAACATTTACTGCCACTGGATCTTGATCAATTTAATGCATCTTCAGTGAATAAGAAATAAATAAAAATCATGTATATAACATCCTATTTGCTATCTCCTCTATATATTAATTTCAGAATTTTTGAAATTAAAAATTGTGAAAAAAATGAATCTTATTAATAAACTATATAACACACACACACATATTATATATATATATATATATATATATATATATATATATATATATATATATATATATATACACATATATATTAATATATAAATGTAATATATACATTTATATATATATAAAATATACATACACAGTACACATGCATACAATATAAACACATTTATTTATTTTGGATTTGATTAAATCACAAGATATATATATATACACACCAATATTAAAAAATTTGAAATTCATTAAAAAATATCAAATATTTACAATATATTGTCATTGCTCATTTTTTCACATTGAAATAGAAAGCATTTTTAAAGCTCTCTTTTTAAAATCTGTTAACTCTGCACTAATGTCGCTGGTGATGGATCGGGCTAGGAATGTGCTTGAGCCACGCAGCAGAGAGTGGTTTACGGATGGCTAACTCTTAGCTGACGCGCGTGTCAGTTAGATAGCAGGAGCGTTTACAAAAAAACAGTTTAATCATCAGGCATTAGTGCTCACGTTACACTCTAATTAATCAAGCGAGCGCCATTACACTTCACTAAATACCAGAGCGGCTAATAAACACAGACAGTTAATCTTTCTCTCCGCGGGCCTCCCTTCTACCTCGCTTCAGGGTGGCTTCATGTTGTTTTTCTTACTGGACTCATGACATGTATTGATGTCCATGGTGAGCTGAAAAATGCCCCAACTTTTCCCCTGCACTCAAACGCCCGAGACATCCAATAACATTTCAGTTTCACCTGAAGGGTATCGACTTTTTCTTCGGAGAAAGAAGAGGCGCACAAAGAGACGAGCGTAACTTCTCCCAGTCATTTCTGCTCCTTCAGATAAGCAGAGCGCCGAAGAACTCGGCTTTTCCCTCTGCGGTTAATCAGCGAACACAGACCAGAACGCTTCGTGGTTTCTTTTAACTAACAAGGCCTTAATTACTAGACGCTTTCCAATCTCCAGACAAGAAAGTGACCCCTGCGGTCTCGTCCCAGCGAGAGGAGAGCTCAACCCTGAAGTGATCCTCTAACACGGCTTCTGATGAGCTTCCACTTTAGTTTGGCTGGAAGCAGCTAGTTTGACGAAAACGACGACGGTTCGGTCATATCTGAGCCAAAGAAGAACGTTTGCTTTAGGCTTTATATCCTCTTGAGGCTAATTAAAGAATTAATTAGACATTCGGAGATGGTCTTTGAATAATTCTTCTGTGGTTTGCATGTTGTCGCGACGCCTGGGCTTTGATAAGCGCAGAGCTGTGCGTGTTTTTGGCTTCGAAACCACGCGAATGAACTGTGATTGTTTGAATTGACACAGATGAAGTGACCATGGAGGAGGTTGGCCAGGCCGCCCAGCTCAGGGCTGGAGAGCTCATTATCATCGTGGTGGTTCTCGTCATGTGGGCAGGTAAGAACAGGAGCCGTTCGTTGGTGAGGGTCTTACTGTTCAAACTTTGGCTACGTTCACATAGGCCCAGATCAGCATTAAACCGATGTGTGTCACTTGAAGAAAAAGAACACGAAGGTCGTAGAAAACAAAATGTCTATGAAATATACATCGCAAACACTTTTCAAGCCAAGGTTTCCAGCCCAAATTCTTAAATGTTCTTCAATCAAGTCTTGTTTACAGAAAAAATACAAAAAAAAGATCAAAATTAAGTGACTTTTTGCGCTTAGAATAAGAAATAAAAAAGTTATTTGCATGTTGTTCTTTTATAACTGTTTATTCATTCATCTGTTTTCCTCAAAATAAGGGATGTTTTTGTGTGATTCCCATTTGATTCCTATCTCTGTAAAACGGTGTTTACTTTATGCTTATGTTTAAGTGGTGTGCAACGGTGTTCTGAAAAAAGTCCTCAACGTTTTTAATTGAATGTAAATATACGTCCCAGACAAAAAAATTCTGGTATATGATATATGCATATATATATTGCTCATCCAGACGTATTCGCAAATCCGCATGAACACAAGAGGCGGGATTTATGGCATGAAGCTATCATACATAGCACCAGACATACTGCGATAGATCACAGATTTCCCCCATTTGTTCTCAGTTACCCCCCACCAAAGTCCCAGCACGTTTTAGGTAGTCTGTTGAAACTCAGCGGGCTCGTGTTAGGCGAGAAAGATGCATTTTATTTTATGCAATTTTTTTTTCCACATGCACTTACACAGTAACTACATTTGATGCTAATGTCATCAAGTTTTACTTATTTAGTTTCCAAAATCTGTAGTCTGTGGTCATAAATCCTTCCTTTCTTGTAAAGCAGCGGAAAGACGAGAGAGTTTCTAATGTTATAATTGGGTCTTAGAGGCCTTCCCGGTCTTTTTATAATCCTTTGAAAAGTCTAGAGAATAAATCATCAAACGGGACAGCACTAGCGCAACGTAAACTCAGGGCCGCAGCGCAGCTCATCATCCTGTTCTAGTCCAGCTATAATTGGTATGTTATTATTTGGGGCAGAATCATGGTGCAATCCATCAATACGTTTTTTTCTCTCCCTTTTTCGACGACGTCCCATCCATCACGACCGCTCTGCCATCCTGTCCTCAGCTCTCACTTCCTCTTGTCTGTTTGTGCACAGGTGTGATAGCTCTGTTCTGCCGCCAGTATGACATCATCAAAGACAACGAGCCCAACAATAACAAGGACAAAGCCAAGAACTCGTCAGAGTGCAGTACCCCAGAGCACCCTACGGGGGGACTACTGCGCAGCAAGGTCTAATTACGCCTTCCCCTGTCGGCAATAATAGGCTTTAGCCTCAGGACAGGTATGTTCACTTGTTTGTGTGCTTGCTTGACAGAATCGAAAAATACAAAAATATCACACGAAGTTTGATCTTTTGTTGCTAGGTAGTTTTTACTTTTTTTATACAGACCATTTTACTCGATATTGCTAAAAAGTTGTGGTTACAATCATGGGAAAACGTTAATGAAATTAATTACAGTACTTGCAAGGCAGCACTGTAATTATGTTCTTCGTTGTAGTTCAGGTTTGTTTGTTTTTTTTTTCCTCAGTGTCTTTTGCATTTAATATATATATATATATATATATATATATATATATATATATATATATATATATATATATATATATATATTCTATATAATTTTCTCAATATTTCTTTTATGTACAATATATTAAATATATTAAATATATTACAATATATTAAAAATACAATATACACAATAAAAGTACAATATATATATTATTTTTATAATTGAATGCTTTTATTTAGCAAGGAGGCATTAGACTCATCAGACATGAAAGTGAAGGCATTCAAAATGTTACGAAATTATTGTTGTTTGTTTGGAAACTTTCGGTTTATCCAAGGATCCTGAAAAACAGCATCGCGATTTCCACAAATTAAGAACATTGATCATGAGAAATGTTTTTTCGAGCAGCAAATCAGCGTATTAGAATGCAATTTTGGCAAATGAATAAAATAATTTAAAAAATCAGCTTTGCAACTAAATTAGTCTTGTTAAAACTTTAATTTTTTTTTTTATCATTTTAACCAATTTGCTTTTCAGCGCTAAATAAATTAGAAGTATGTTTACAATTGACATTTCCCTCACTTTGTCCACCATTTTGGATTTATTGGACTCTTCATCGCAATGTATTCTTGTCCACAAAGGATTCATGCGATGCTAATATAATTACACAGCCTACCTTTTGGAACGGGCTTTGTGTCAATGGCAGACCCATGAACCCTTAAATTGCTGCCTAGGCAGTTGGCTAGGTTTTAGAATATAGTGTGCTATTGATTCCTGCGTGCAGCCGACTGACAATAAGGTGCACATTTGGTGTCCTAAGCTCACCTAAAATTTATTTTACTGCCTTGCAAGCAATAATTATATCTCCTTGAGGAAATGCGCTCTAACTATCATTTTGTTTTGTCTTCCCCAAGTGCTCCGAGACAAAACAAGTAAGCCATCCAATCACAAAGTTGTGAAGCCCACCTCTCATCCTCGATCAAACGACCTTTTAGTATTCCCATCGACCAACATGAACTCTTTGGTGCTTGTCTGTTTGGCACACTGACACAAACTTGAGGACGAAATGGACAAGATGGTTCCAGAACTGGAAGCTTGAGCCGTTTGAAGAGAGTTATTGAGTTTCGATCCACGGCGGCCTCAAACGCTGAAGGACTCAAACGCCGTTGCTGTGAGCTGCAAAACCAGAGACGTGCCACCAGGAGTGTCTTCGGCTCCCGTGTAGACTCACAGAGATAAGGAGAAACCTGCCACCCCGCGTAAACCCCAAATAAACCAGGAAGGTGTGTTATGAAAAAGAAGCAGGAGCGTTTTTCTGGGGGGGGGGTTTCCCAGAGCGAGCTCACCGTCATTATCAGCTCCGAACCAGGATCAGGTCTCTGACAGGGATGACATTACGATACTTCACTATCTCTGCATACTCGTCGCTATCCTGTGTATTCGGTTCCTCCTTTCTCACTTGTAGTTTCGATTTCTGTACTCCATTATCCTCCCTCCAGCAGCCAATCATGGACAGGCTAGCTAATTTGATGCGGTTAAATTGGTGCGGTGGGATCTTTCTTCTCAGCACTCTCGCTCTCAGGGCATTCAGGAAAACATCCACAGGAAAAACGACGGACCACATCGGGCCGCCTCGCATTCACCCGCCTGCGGCCCAATCACAGCGAACTGCACATCAGCCACCGACGATGAAGAGCTCCATATTATAATAGTGATAGAAAACGTATTTAACCGTTTGTGTGTCTCAAGTAAATCAACCGCTTGCTGTCTCTAATGAGCACATTACTGTACAGTGAAGGTTATTTTGGTCCTCATATTACGTTCATTAGCATATTGGTCACGAGTATGGCTATTTACCGCTTTTATGTGCCACTATGAGATAGAGTTGGGTGCCTTTTTTTGTTTTGCAGGCTTTTACCTTTCTTTCCCTTTAAACAAGTGAAGTCTTAAAGTCGACATGAAATCAAAGCGGACCCTATTTACTTTCATAGTACACTTTATTGGGAGTGATCCTTCTTTTATTCCGGAATTAAAAATAAGCTTCTTTGAAATCTATTCAATTCTTGATTGATAACGCTATCATCACATGGACGCATGAACGTTTTTTTTGTTTTTTCCCTCTGGCGCCCCACACATAAAATATGAGTTGAAAAAACAACAACAACGAGATATCAGTAATGAATATGGTAATTAAGTAAAGACCATGTTCCATGAAAATATTTTGTAAATTTACTACAGTAATTTTTGATTAGTAATATGCATCGCTGAGGCGATTTCCTCAATATTTAGATTTTTTTTGCACCATTCTAGATATTCAAAAAGTTGCATCTCAACCAAATATTGTCCAATCCATAGAAGGACATTTTCGTTTAAATGGTTCCATAAAGAACCTTCAACATTTGATGAGTCTTTGTTTCTCAAAAGGTTCTTTGTGTCTAAAGAAGGTTCTTCAGGTTATAAAAAAGTAAGAAAGAGATGGTTCTTAAAGAACCTTTGACTGAATGGTTCTTTGTGGAACCAAAAATGGTTCTTCTATGACATCGCTGTGAAGAACCTTTTAAGAACCTTCATGTTTAAAAACAAAAGTATAACAAACTACGAGCAAAGCACTTCAGCCTCCTTCAACTGGTCCTTACTGAATTTGATTTGTCTAAGATCTGTTCTTCAAAATCCTCGTTGCTTTATTGGTAACATCATGTGATCTTGTTTTATCGTTTCCAGTCATTTTTAGTTAAAAATAACCATTTAATTATCACCGTGATTCACTAATTAAAAAAGCTCTTTGTAAAAAGTCAGTAATTTGGTTGACAGGACCTCATTAGAAAAGTAAAAAGGCTTGTTAGCGCATTTCACGTCGACTTTAAATTCCCTCTCATTAGGAAATATAACTTATAAAAGAAGATTTTTTCGACAAATTCAAACTAAATGCGAACAGTAAATAGTCTTGACCGTTAATGTAGTGTCTGATGGGGTAGTGTCCTGATGAATGAGTCCTCTCATGTCAGGAATGAAGAATTGTGGGAATGCAGGTCAGAGGTCACGAAAACATCGATTACCTCAGCCGCTGGTCATTCGATCTAAGCTCGGTTCGACATTGACTTTAATAAGGTTACAGACCAGATGAGTTTCCCAAGGACGCGTGTTAGCATCTGATCTAAAGAACAAAACCTCCCATTAATCTCCAAACCGCCGTACACAATGAGCAGTGGAATTCAAATAGAGCGATCTCATTTTTCAAACGCATAGAAGAGTGTAAAAGTTAATACTTCTATATACTTTGAGTGTAGAGTACTTCAGGTTGGGTGGCCATTCATATTCAAAAGCCCTCATTGCGGGGACGGATTGCACCATTAATCAAGCGTGTTGAAAGGCACCTGAAGGAATCTCAGAACAATTAAACATCCCCGCATTGGTGACCATTACCTCCTCGTCTCCATCACCATGGCGACAGGCTAACGGACTGTCCTCTCACTGCCATCTACGAGTCATCCGCACCTTCGTTTTTCATTCCCGCCAGAGGAGGAAAGCGTATATTTCTTCTTTAATGACTGCTAATTAACCTTGGCCATGGGGAAGAGAGCTCAGGCAGACCGCTGGGTGAAAAATGGCTCATATCAATATTCCGTCCGAGCGGCTTGCGCAGAAGAACAGAAGGCTGGGTGAGAGGACTGGCTTAAACCAGAGAGGACCAGCCGCGTGTTTTCTCTTCGGAGACGCATTGAGGTTTTGGGTCCTGTATTAACCTGCAGCACTTTCATTCAGTTATTGATCATTCCACGTGACGCAAGTGGACTAATGAACAGATATGGGATCTGTTCGGAGTGGTATACTAGCGTGTTGCTTACTTCTTACTTTCCAGTTTAAAAAAAAAAAAAAAAAAAAAAAAAAAAAGTGCGTTTCAAAAAGTGAAGAATGACATGTTAAAAATCACAGCTGGTTAATTAATCACATCGGGAATGAAAGATTGAGTTTGTATTCTTTGCTGTTCGCAATATTATGTACTGCATATTTAGGCAAATCTTAAAGAAAATTTTTGGGTCATATTTCAACACAAACAAACCAAAAAAAAAGTATTCAGGTTGGTATTGAATGGAAATTAGTAAAAAAATATATATTTACTAATTTTCGAATATTACTAGATTCGCACAACACAACAGTTTGGGGTCTTTTTTTTTAAATTAATATTTATATTCAGCAAGGATGCATTCAATTGATCAAAAAAGAATTTTTTGTAATGTTGCAAAATATTTCTATTTAAAATAATGCTGTTATTTCGAACTTTCTATCAGAGAATGCTTATAAGATATGACGTTATGCACAAAAATATTAAGCAGCACAACACAAAATAATAATAATAATAGAAGAAGAAGAAGAAGAAATTGTTCTTGAGCAGCAAATCAGAAGACTGGAGTAATGATGCTGAAAATTCAGCAGAAATAAATAAGATGTTAAAATATGTTAGAATAAAAAAACAGGCATTTTAAATCGTAATAATATTGTACATTTTTACTGTATTTTTAATCAAATAAATGCAGCCTTGGTGAATACAAAACACTTCTTTTCAAAACATTTTTTCAGACTCTTAACAGCCCCAAACATTTGGACGATAGCGTGCATGATGATAGTATTTTTACAATGCCTATAAAAAAAAAAGAAAAAAAGAAAAGCTTTCATAAAGTTATCATAATACGTCAAGGACGAGAAAAAACCCATTTTTAAGTGGTCCTAAAATAGGCTTTTTTTATTTTTGTTTTTGGTTGAATTATGACCTGGAAATCTTCGATTGGACAGATTTCCCGTGCACAATGAATATGAACATAACATTAATGCTATTCCCGAACACAGCCGAAATCAGCTTACATTGTTCCCCTGCATATGAAAAGCAGCAGTCAACACTAATAGAGCGTCACGCCATCAGGATTCACATTTGACACGAGCGGTTTGAAATGATTTCAGAACGAGCAATGTATTCCCCTCCCGCAATCCAAGCTTATCCCATTCTTTACCTCCAAAGTCCTTTCAAAGAGAAATCTCCAAACGTCTGGATTTAAGAGAGGCAGCTCATTTGCTACTTATTGAAGAGAATAATTCTCCTGTTAGTGACACTCGAGAGAGCTTTCGCAGGCTGCACAGTTGGAGAGATTTAGGAAATGTAATCACATTTTGTGCTCCCGTGCTTGTGTCATCAGTTAGAAAAGCTGGACGGGCTTCTGGCGCTCGTCTCATGACGTAGACTAAAACACAAATACACCGACACAAATAGCTCAACTCATTTGAGAAGCTTAAAAGGGGGTAGTTCGCAAGATGTCGTATACGCTCCCTCAAATGCAAACCCCTCTGACCCATATTCGTTTGATGTGAAGAAGAAATTTAGGAGAACGTCCGAGCCGATGTTTTTCATGTCGAGTGGATGACGACCGAAGACTGTATGGGATTGTGCAGCTTGAACATTCTGCTAAATTTCTCCATTTGTTTGCTATGCAAAAGAAAAGTCACACTTATAGGGTTAAAAACGCATGAGAGAATAAATAACAGTTCTCGTTTTTGGGCGAACCAATTGTATTTAACAACCACAAGCTTAATAAACTTTCAGAATATCATCATAACTGTCGGGACTTACTATAAAACATTTAATATAAAAAGTATTTTTTTTTTTTTAGTTTAGAATTTCATTTCACATCAAGATTTATTCGATTTGCAAAAAAAGTTGTAGGAACGTCAATGTCTTAAAGGGATAGGTTCACCCCCCGAAATGAAACTTTTACCAGTTTGCTCAAAGATCTAAAAAATGGCTTCCTTTTTCTACAGAACATAAGATAGATGTAGTTGTTTTTTTTTAAAAGGTTTTTGCTGGAAATTAGGCTGCATTTTATTTACCGTACGGTGAATATTTTAAAATATAAATCACAATTGTATGTATAAAATAATAATTCATAAACGGTATTTTATCATTTAATTTACAAAATATTTACTCACTATGAAAAAATGTGGACGCATTTAATTGATCAAATGACTTTTATGTGATAAAAGATTTCTGTTCCTTTGAATTCATCAAAAAAAAAAAAAAAAAAAAAAAAAATCCTGAAAAAAAAAAAAAAAAATTGAGCAACGGTTTCCAAGGATACCGTATGGACCACAACAGTTCAAAAACATCATTCTGTGTTTTGCATAAGAGCGAAAGCCATAACTTGAATCTTTGGGTGAACAATCTCCAAGTTATATTTGAAGCATCACGAGCGCCTTTGAAGATCGAGAATAAATAGTTCATCATAAAACGTCCCCGTTTAAAATGAGAAACAAAAATAGGCCCCACGTTACTATTTCTATCAGCCTGTCATGATGAGGAACAAACAGCCTTGAGTACAGTGATAGAGTATGTGTATGCTTATGTTAAGCTTCTGTGAATCAATGCATTGGCCCGTGTATGGACATGTGTATTGACGGTCTGTGTCAAATCATCCTTTCACTCGGTTCACGCCATCACTTCGAATAAGGTGTCAGGTTATGCTACATTAAGAGTGGTTCAAATTAGCATTTCTTGTACATAGTTCTGTGTCGTGGCAACTTAGCATTTCCAGTAAAAGCATCCCGAAGGTCTACTGAAGGCGAAGCGGAGAGATCATGCCTTAAAGAACCCAAATGAATTGAGATGAACTCGGTAGACGTGACGGCTGGAGTCAGAGCGTGACGATGACATTCGTTCCACATATTTACTATAACGCATGGATTTCAAAACGGAAGGAATGTTTTATGTAATCCATCGAGTCTATGTTAACTGTTGTTCTTGAACAATGCTTCATGAGGGCTAGCATGTTTCTGCTATTCTACACAGAATTATACAATTTATATGGGCATAAAATAGATAAATGTCTAATTATGTACTACCACAAAAAATAAAGGATCATGTATTTTCAAGCGAGCGTCTGATTGTTTTTTCCCCTCCCTACTGTACATTTTGGCGAAAACTACCGTATAATCTCCCTCCACGTCGTTTATGGAATGTTTTATTTGTGACTTTGTGAATGTGACTTTATGGTTACATAGTTTATTTATTCATTGTATTGCTATTTACCTAAAAGTAACATGTATACAAGTTTATTAAAATTATTTTCCTGTACTTTTTCTTCAAAAAGACAATGTAAAAAAATAAAATAAAAATAAAATTATATATTATAATAATAAATATAAAAGTTACACACATATAAATGTGTTATATATTTTTAAAAAAGCATTTTTGTATTTTCTTCAAACAGATATGTGGTAAACAATTATTCATAATTATACATAATTACCAAAAGTATTCACTCACCTGCCTTGACTTGCACATGAACATGAACATGAAGTGACATCCCATTCCTAATCCGTAGGGTTCAATATGACGTCGGTCCAGCCTTTGAAGAAAGTTGGTGACCTCTCTGCACTAAGCTGCAACAGTTGCTGTCGTTCCCAAACGCTTCCACGTTCTTATATTACAGCTGACAGTTGACTGAGGAATATTTAGGAGCGAGGAGATTTCACGACTGGATTTGTTGCATCCTATCACTGGAATTGACTGAGCTCCTGAGAGCGACCCATCCTTTCACAAATGTTTGTAAAAACAGTATGCGTTCCTAGGTGCTTGATTTTATACACCTGTGGCCATGGAAGTGATTGGGACACCTGATTATTTGGACGAGTGGGTGAATTCTTTTGGCAGTATAGGGTGTATATACATCATCTAACATTTAATACGGTTTAATAAAATTTTCTTATTTCCTTCCAACAGAAAAGAACAAATAAATATTAAATTGTATTTTGTGACAAAAATCTCTAAAATCTCTAAAATTTCTGTACAGAGAGAACATTTGCAACAATTCTTGCATGCTTTTAAAGACATGCTTTTTTTCATTTTTGACTTTTAGCAAAACCGGATCAATTTTAAGTCAGCTAGGGCTACATCTCAGAAATGTCATCAAAGACAAAAACAGATGTGCAAGAATCATACAAAGTAAATGTAAGATTTCCAGTGACCTAAAACGGCAAACCAGCACTTACACAGCCAATGAACTGTAGGTGAACATACTCTCCCAGAACAATGGACCATAATTACCATAATCTACAGATATCTCGGCATTAGATGGCACTAAATCACTTTTATGATTCACGGAACTACTTTCAATCTACTGCTCCATACAAACGGGTCATTTTTAACCAGTTTATGCCACTGGGTTTTGTATCCAACTCAGCGAAATTCAGAAATCAAAGCATCCAAATACAAATGCATTTTATCTGTGGCTGAAATACCAATAAAACACCGTCCGTCTCATCAAATCATGACGGTTTAATTATGGACTTCTTCCAAATTGTTTCTTCAATATAAAAAAAAGAGAAAAGAAGCTGACAGGCTGTATTTAAGCCATTACTGACTAATGAAGAAATAACACTTCACTGACTGTTTGAAAAACATTTTATGGTAATTTAAACAAATCTGCTACGCACCCCGTATAATACAGCACTACTTCAAACTAGCTGAGTGGTGAGAAATATCACACATTCGGCATTAAATTAAAGACCTTCAGGAGGAGCTTTTCAGATCGGAGCCGTTCATCTGGGTCGAACGTACACAAAGGATGGCCGTTATATCAGAATTACTCAGCAGCTGAGCAGTGAATTATAGAAGATGGCTTCTAAGGTAAAAAAATAAAGTAAAAAGTAATGGGCCGCAGATTCTCGACCGACTCTCTGTGATCAAACCCATCCATCTTGTTCAACCTTGGCGTGTTTAAAGTGTAAGCAAAATCCCATCAGCCATTCACAGACAGCGGCCCTGTGAATACAGATGCCTGCGCGCGCCGGACTTTCTGCCCTTTAGGTTTAATCTATTTTTACTGGCTATAAAGCGTAAGCTTCATCCGTTCTGAACTAGAGACCTTGGCGAAATCGATGGCATTTCACCCACAATTCACCTATATATAGACGAGAGACGGAAAAGGAAATCTTACGGCTTGAGCGTTTCAGACGATTCAGGGGTATGCTACAGAACGGATGCAAATGAAGTTTGAGGGAAAGTCCTCGGGCGAGAGGATCTGGAGAACAACAAGAGGAGAGCCGCGTTTCTGAAGCTCTCAGCCTCCCACACGTTTTTAGACACGTTTTCGTTCGTGTGTGTGTGTGTGTGTGTGTGTGTGTGTGTGTGTGTTGGTGCGTCAAGGATTCTCTTGAGCACTTTGCGTCACACGCTTCAACCCACATACACACCTGACTCTACACATGTACGCACACAACAGCACGCGAGTCCGCCGCTTGGGCTCCATTCTATGAGATGAAGAGAAATGTAGAGGAAAAAACGATCTATTTTTATAGTAGCACAAAGGGCAAGTTAGTCAGTGTTTACAAACAAGCGTCACATGTATTTAAAGGGATAGTTCGCTCAAAAATGAAAAATCTGTCATTAATTGCTCACCCTCGTGTTGTTGCAAGCCTGTAAGAGCTTCAGAACACAAATCAGGATATTTCTGATGAATAAGAGAGCTTTCTGACTCAACAGACACGTTCAAGGTCCAGAAAGGTAGTTAGGATAGTAACTCATTACAGTAGTCCATCAATGTGCGTCAAAGACTGACAAAAATATTGAATAAAGTTCGTTTTCTTTGTATAAGTATGGCTTAACACATTACAGTTGAACCACTGACGTCACATGGACCGTTTTAACAGCGTCCTTCATACCTTTCTGGGCCTTGAACATGTTAGTTGTGTTCTGTTCTACATCACGTACTGAGGTCGACGGAAAATGAAAGGCTGATATGACTAGCAACTATACTCTCATTCAGGCATAATATACAATAGTCCCCAGCTCGGGAAAATATTGAAACTCTTCAGACATTTTTGAGCGAGACGCTAACGTTCTAATCGGGTTCAGTTATATATGCTAAGCTGCAGCTAGAAGGGCATTTGAAAATGATAAAACTCGGAAAATTAGTATTTTCAAAAATAGTGGACATGTTCTATTAAGGAAAGCTGTCTTTGGGTTACAGGACAACAGTACTATATAGATTCTGTAGTATGCTGATATCAAGTGAGCTCTCAATAAGACCTGCTTGGTATTTGATTTACACGTCTGATGTTTTCAGGTCAAGTATAGAGTCCTCTAAGCAGTACATCACCGCCCATGGCCACAATGACTGTCATATGTACAGAGATTGCTCATGCTGAATGTGTGCTTCGGGAAAATAAAGAACAATCTCTCCTGTGGTGTTTGAAATGCATAGAAAAAGTGAAAGCACAAAAGCGCTTTCACACAAAAAATAAAATGGAGATGAAGAGCCAGAGAAATTTAGAAGGCAATGCTGCCCTCTCCTGGTGACTAAAACCTGTTAAACAATTCTTCTGATATAGGATAAAGAATTTAGATACAGGATGTACACATTTTAATTTATTTATTTACTTTTTAATTAACATTAACATTTAAAATGATTTAAAATGTAACATTTTATATCACATTTAATTATTTTTTTAGATCAGCTTCTTGATTAAATTAAAATGGATGGTGTAATTTTAAAATATAAAATAATTACACAA
Source organism: Puntigrus tetrazona (assembly GCF_018831695.1). Taxonomy (NCBI): domain Eukaryota; kingdom Metazoa; phylum Chordata; class Actinopteri; order Cypriniformes; family Cyprinidae; genus Puntigrus; species Puntigrus tetrazona. The sequence continues at coordinate 7,605,356 of NC_056717.1, read as the reverse complement.
AGGAATAATAATAATAATAATAATAATAATAATAATATCATGGAATACTGTATAATAAAATAAATAACTAATAATAATAATAATAATAATAATAATAATAATAATAATAATAATAATAATAATAGGATAGTCTTAGATAATTTTAACACTTTTATTAGATTTATTAGAGAAATATTAAATCAACCCTTTGGGTGTTATAACAATCATACAGTCAGGATTAAACAACAAAAAAAAAAAAAAAAAAAAAAAAAGAAAAACGTGTAAATACCGAAATATGATTTGCCGGCCTCATAAGACACTAAAGATAAGCTGTACTGTCAATTTAACGCTGATGTCCACGTTATTGTTAATAAAGAGCATTGTGGTGATAAATCTCAAAGCAGCAAAACTACAGGGTTATAACTTAAAGTAACTCTACAATGTACCTGAATATACACAATGTTACATTTCATAAGATAAACATACATGAAACAATACTGACTCTGGTATCTACATACATTGTACACAGAATAATTTGATTGATAAAAATAAAGCATGTAAACTCATGTATAGTATAGTTTTCGTTTGTCGTTTTTGCAAAAATAGACTCATCTGCTATTGCTTTGGTGTAATGGACCAGATGATCGGGCCGAGAAGGATCAGAGTGCCACCCTCTGGACTGACTGAAGACTCCTACATAAGGTTCCTGGCTCTACTTCCTTCCACAAACCTATCCGTGCTCAGAGGCTGAAGAGCTCATCGGCATTTGGTGCATTTCCATTAGTCTTGTCCCAATCGGTCTCAGAGTTCAAGTCCTGAGGCGTCACCCCAATGTCCAGGACCTGGGGGTTAGTACGAGACTCAGCGAGTCTACAGGAAAGAGATGGAAAAAAAACATCTGAAAAAGGTGAAACTCTTCAGTGATGCAGATGTACGGGTTGGAGTAACATATGGGTAATTCCATTAAAATGTTAACTCAACTAAGAAAAGTATAAATGAAGAAGAAATCCTCTGATTTTGTCACATTTCTAAAGCTGGAATTGCCCATATGGGTCTAAAGATTTTAATTAAAAGGAGTATTTTACCCCCGACAATTTCCAGAAACTTTACTCACCTTCAGCTTTTCTAAGATTAGATTGTTTCATCGTCAAAACATCACTTATCAACAGATCCTCAGCAGTGAATGGGTGCCGTCAGAATGCGAGTCCAAAAAGCTGATCAAAACATCACAATAGCCCACAAGTAATTCACAACACTCTTATCCATCAGTTGTTGTACGTATATTTTTTCATTTAAGGTTACAAACATCTTGATGGATTTAGTTCAAACACATAATCGTGGACTATTTGGCTGTTTACACTCTTATTCTGACGGCACCCATTCACTGCAGAGAATCAGCTGGTGAACAAGTTATGTAATGCTATATTTATCTGTTTGGATGAAGAAACAAACTCTTCTACATATTGGATGGCCCGAGGGCGAGTACATTTTTAACACATTATAACTTTTTGGGTGAACTTGAAAAGGCCAAATCTGGATGGTAGATATATGTTATTAACTACGCTAACAACTGGTATGGTTTTATTTGTAAGGTTAGAAGGCATGCAGCACAATGCAATCGCATTACACTTTTAACTAAGCGTTATGTTCAGGGATTAAAAACAAAACAGGATGAAAACACACAAACTGGCTAGACTGAGAATGACGGGATACCGGAAACAAACCACACTGTATTTAAATACAGAACCCTGCCATCACATTCAATTAGATCTGCGTGTTGGGTCAGTACCGGCCCAGGATGCTAATCTGATCAGTGAAAGTTGGCAGGGTTCTGGAAGACAGCAGGTGAGGGGAATGATGTTACGGACTGACAGACAGTATATAAACAGGACGCTGATTTTGGGTATGGAGCGGGTGGAAGTTAAGCTCGGGTTTGACTGCTACAGGACTGGACCTATGCATGTTACCTGGAGAGTACTCATAGCTATCCAAACTGCAGCTAGGAACAAAGAGAGAGCACAACAATCAAGGGCCGCAGGATACTTCTCTGTACCCCTTTAAAACAAGTGATAATGCGTGAAACAGACAGTTTTTGATATTAATCTTCCAGTAGGCATGAAAGGTTAAATGCGGTATTAGCTGCTTCAGCCCAGGCGGCACCCATCTTTAATTAACCTGATAAATATCCTTCAGTCAACACACAATTCCTCTAATGCAAGACTTGTATAAAAAGATATAATATAGTAATATAGTAATACATAACCGAAGCAGCAAACTGCATCCAGTAAGTAAAAGTTAGATCTCTTTTGCCCGGATTTTAATAAATCAATACTTAAAATATTATTGATTGCAACCATTGTAAGTCAGACAAAATGCAGATAAAAACAGCAGCTGACAGAAAAGAAGAAATAAAATAATCCAAGCGTTTTGTGTTCAGCTTGTTTAGTGGATTTAATCGAATAAAATTAAAGCATTTGTACTCATAAAGCACAAATATTCAGGTCGGTTTGGTCATGAAAAATAAATCATTGTAGGCCAGCTCTACAGCTGCGGGGTAAATGATACCCTGCCAAACTACTCTTAAATAAGGCTCCAGCTTGGTTCTGTGGAAAATAAACAAATAACAACAGAAAATTTGTTGGATGATCAAAGGTCCAAGTATGCGGAGCAAACTAAAATAAATCTTTCAAGCGGTTCCAACAATCTTTAAGAACAACCACAGAAAGATTGTAGTTTGAGATGGTCTTGATGTGCGAGGGGTTATCAGCATTTTTTTTTTTTTTTTTTTTTTTACCATGTAGCTTACTTCAAGGATTTGCCATTCCTGCGCCTCATTGAAGAGAGATAGAAAAGAGCTTTAGATGAGACAGAAGCTTGTGAGAGGAGATAAGAACAGATTTGGGTGCCTCATACCTTGAAAAAGCCTCTTCCAGACCATCTTCCATCTCCTGAAACGAGGAGCAAAATGGTAGTCGAAATGTAACAAGATGAGCGAAGTTAAAGGAACACTCCGATTTTTTGAAAATAGGCTCATTCTCCAAGTTGGAGAATGAGCCTATTTCCAAAAAAATTGGAGTGTTCCTTTAATGGTCGGCTCTGAGGGTCTCAATTAAGAGAAAAGCCGGTGTACAAGGATAAGACTTTACCCATAGGGTGGTGCTGTTGTTGTTGTTGGGTTCGGTAGGATTGTCCACATTTTCCACAGCAGATGAGTAATCAATGCCCAACAGGTTCTCTGTAGCTACTGCTAGAATAGATAAAGAGCCCATTAATGTCTCACACACACACAATATAGAACCAGAATCGAATAGAACACAACAGAACAGTATATAATCCAAGGCACAGCAAGTTTTTACCTCCTACTTTAAGGCTGTTGAAGCTGACCGATCTCTCAGACTGTGAACTGTTGGATGTCTCTCCCGCTGAATCCCATTTCACACGATTCTCTCTCTCTGAAAGTAGAGCAACAGATTCAACAAATTCAGGCTTTACCATAAAATAAAACGGAAATAAGTGAAAACAGAGTTCAAAAAGCTGATAAATATTTTAACTTTAAATCATTTAGTCTGGCCGAAATACAAGCCCATAAAGTCCATAATCCGTTTTCACTTGATCCGTGCATTTTTCTCACCTGACTTAGATGAGATGGCTCATATTTTAGCCAGAAGCTAATTTTTTTAAAGATATTTCTTCCAAACAAACAGCTTTTTAATTCTCTAAGATGTTAAAGTGATGGACTAGAGCAGTGCATAGTAAATTTATATTTTAGTCTTTTAGCAGATGCCTTGATCCAAAGCGACTTACGAATGAAAACAAGTCAAATAAAATAAAACTGCATTAATTGTGGATTACTGTGATGTTTTTAATTAGCTTATTTTGACGGCACACATTCACTTGATGGGTACATTTTTCATTCCTTTAAGTGTTATGGTGTATTCTGGTCACATAATAAAAAATAAATACTCTGTGAAGTTCAAGATATAAATAGATATAAAATAAAACTATCTTTTCTATAATATGAAAAGGCAACAGAGCAATGGTCAGACTGCCAATAATCAATTAGCCTCAATACCCTCAAAATCAGGAGAGCATATTCTTCAAAGCAAAGTGACAAATTATTTTCAACTTGCGGCTCATGATCCTCTGCAGTTATATACAACCTACACATTGTTCTGTGGAGAGATATGACACACTGTACCTTCTTTGGCAACCTCCCAGAACTCGAAGGCCACTCTGAAGGCCTGAGCCACCGTGAGTGTGACCGCCTGGGCCTGAGAGAACACAACAGGACACACAAGAGTGAATCAGACCGAGAGGAAGGAGGAGGACTGTAGTGTCTGTACATTAGACACACAACATGTATGCATCTTTTTAAGGCAGCGGTCTTGAGTGGTTTGCAAACTTTAGATCGGAATTTCACATAAAGCTACAATGAAATAACTAGATCTGCCCCTCTCTATAGAATATATCGATAGAAATAAGTACATATATACACACACATACATATAAAAATATTTATTGTGAAGGGTATTTAAAAATAAATTCCATGCGACTGTGTTAATGAATGGAGCAGATGTGTTAATGAATGCTGCTTCTGGTGATATTAACATCTGCCATCTCATAATTATGACATAAATACACAAACATCATCATCACCACAGCTGCTCAGAGGATCACTTCATGAGTAAGCTATCCTCATATACACACAAATGTAAAGGGTATTCAAGGCAACCCATCAAAATAAAATGTTTATTTCTTAGTTGTTAGATTAAATCCCATTAATTTAAAATAATAATAATAATAAATTAAATTAATGTTTTGAAAAACCCCAACACAGGATTTCTTCGGGGAAAAGAAAAACCACAGGGATATTGTAAAAATAAATGAAACATGTTTCTATGCTTTTAAATAAACAGACTAATGCTAAATGCTAAAACTTTAGTAAAATTTGGTAAAAGGTAAAAAGGTTGGGGAAAAAAATGAAACATTTGATAGGGCCTAAACGTAATTCTGTTAACTTTTAATAAATTTAGATAAAATTAAGTTTCATTATTCTAGTTCATTATACATGTTTAATAATTTAATTTAACATGGAAACAGGCTAATATATTAAATATATATTATCTATAAAACAAAAGCCCTGTTCTGAAAAATTTTGAGCATATATGAGTTTTTATTTTATTTTAAAAACACATTGAAAAAAAAAAAAATTATATATATATATATATATATATATATATATATATATATATATATATATATATATATATATATATATATATATATATATATATATATATATATATATATATATATATATATATATATATATATTTTATTTTTTATTTTTTTATTTCACCAAGCTTGTCACTTAAACCCTGGAAGTAAATTATCTGAAGATTACGTGTGATGTCTTACACTTGGTAAAAACAATGCATCTCAGCATTCACCCAGCTTCCTGATCAGCCTTTGTATCAGCAGTGCCTCGGCAGGCGGCTCACTAGGAAAGCTTTTGTATCTAACCCTCAGCATCTAGCCAAAAACAAGCATGTGTTTGGATGGCGAAGTGAATGCTTTGAAGAACAGCCTGTCCTTCAACAGACACAGTGAGCTAGTCAACTATTCTGAACAAAAAAAAACAAAACAAAACTGCCCCCCTTCTTCATGCCTTGTTTGACTGCTTTTGTTCCAGTCAGAAGTCTTTGTGGTGATTGAAGATTCACAGCTTTCATAAGGGAAGCGTCAAACACTCACCACTTTCCTTTTGGCACAGAGGAACGCGTGGCACTCCAGCGTCTCATTCTGCTGGTTCTGGGCGATGAAAGCAAACACTTTGTCATGCGTCTTGTCAGCTGTGCAGTATGATATCCTGAGGGAAAGGGTCGCAAAGCAGACCAGAGTTAAGGACTAGAAGTCAGTTCTGAGTAAATAAAAATGTTTTGCAGAGATATGGATATTGAGCAGACCCAGCTGTCTGTGCTGGATTTACAAGGACTGTTTTTTGTATTCGCTGTTACACACTGAAGAACTGACGGCTGCTGTTTTTCTTTAAACAAATATAGGAAGTGAGTGTGTGTTTGTGTGGACAGTAGGTTCAGCTGAAGCACATCCAACTGTGAAGCTGAGATTTATGGGAACTACTGCTGGTCTCCTGCAGCATGCTGTATTTCACATGTCCCTAGTGAGAAGCTAGGTGTGTGTGAGAGGTGTGTGTGTGTGTGGTAAAACACTGGACGGCAGGATAAATCATCTCCACTGTAGGTCAGACACACTCACTTCTCAGAAGAGGAAGCATACAGAGACCATTACTTTCACAGTCTAATGTGTTTCAGTGGCACGGCATGTGAATGTTTAACAGGCAGGTGAATGTGAGAGAAAGTCGTGCCGGAGGTGTGTGGAGTTCACCTGTATATGGAAATGTTCTCGATCAGCTGGTTAGAGACACTGTCACACAGGACAATTCCCTGAGGAGATACTTTCAGGGCCACTTTAGGCAGTTTCTTCCCGCTGGCTTTGGCCTAACAAATGAAAGAAACAAACAAGAACAAATTGCTTGTACGTGGTCTATTGGTTTTTTATAGAGGTGCTGGTCCATGCAGAACTTGGGTTCTTGATTCTAGGACGTTACTTTAAGGGTTCTGGGTTTTCTAAGGTGTTCTGTGTGATTTATTGTGTTACGTGATTGCTAGGGTAGTTTTAAGGTTCTCGCTAATATAATCTTTGTATATCTGAGAAGTGGCTAGGCAATTTAAAGAAAAAGTGACCATTCGTTTTCAACGGTAGCTTGCATTCAGGCGACGATAAGCATGGATATTTGACCAGGGACCACAAAACCAACATTTTTTTTGACATTTTGATTCATGCGTCATCTGAAAGCTGATATAAAAGAAAATAGAAAGAAATATGCTTTCCATTGACGTATGGTTTGTTAGAACAACAAAAAAAAAACATCTTTAAAAGTTGCATATGTTCAATGCATATTATTAAATCAAAAAATGTATATATTTTTATATATTTATAGTAGAATTATATTTACAAAATACATTCATGGAGCATGATCTTGACTTAATATCCTAAAAATTGTGGTATTAAAAAATAAAAAATAAAATAATAATAATAATAATAATAATAATAATAATAATAATAGTGTATTTTTGGCTACTGCTACAAATATACCTGTGCTACTTATGACTGGTTTTGTGCTCCAGGGTCACATACAACCTCAATATCATGGTGAAAATACTGTAATAATTACTCATAATACTTTTATAATACAATAAAATGCTATATAAATACACCTCATGTTTAGTGCTTGCACAACCAAGATTTATCTAGTGAGCTCACGCTGCGCTGCTGTTTGAGCTTTAAGCTGAGCAGATAACCGTCTGTGTGGTGCGCTTCCAAGGAGTCGTGCTGTTTCGTTTCACTACATAAACTTTGTATAACATTCATCGAATGTTATCGTTTCATCAAGGAAAATATGGTTATTAATTGCTAAACTATACTGCATGTCAAATGACAGAACATACCGTGGCAACTATCCTCTTGACAGCAGCGGCTGAGAGCTCCTCGCCTTTGGGTTGGTCCACCAGAGTCATGCCCAGATGGCGAAGGTTAAAGGTCATTCCCTCCACAAGAGTCTCTCTCGTGTCAGTCCAGTTCTCAGAGAGCTCTGGCACAAGGGGAGAAGAGACAAACAGATTGAAGAGTATGAGGCAACACTAAACAGCTACAAAAACATTCACACGTGTGGGTTAAACCAAGTCAGCGCAGACAAACGGCGAACAGCTTTCAAGTGCACATCAAAAGACTTTTAAGTGTTGTAGAGGTCACGAACGCTTATAAAACATTGAAGAAGGGAAAAAGGGGAAAAATAAAACAGACCACAAGAGCAAATATTTGTTGGAATCAACCCCTGCTCCGAAGACTATTCCAGGCCAAAACCATTTGGATGCCTCGGTACCTCCTTATTTCCAAGGCTGACTAAAAAACACAACAACAACAGTCTGGAGCTGCTGTAACAGATACAATATGAAGAAATTAAACACGTCTTTCTGGAAGCAGTGACTCTGGTATCATTATTCTCTCATTTCCATCCCGAAGAGTCACTCATCTTCACTAGAAAATAACGCAAAAACGTATTCTTGCTTAAACATAGGTCAGGTTGACTATTAACACACATGTATTGTATGATTGTGTTTTGAACGCACAGTTAATTAACAGTTCTGAGAAATTCTGTACTTGTTATGTTGATGCCAGGAATGTCATTAGAAAAATCCTCCAACACTTCTGCCTTCACAATCTGCATAATTTCCCAATCTGATTACAGCACATTAAGCCGTTTCAGATATCCATTAACCAAGATGCACACAAATAAACGATCTCATTATTTCTGTTGAGACTCACATGCTTGGCTCTAGTAACACTACCTGTGGCCCCTGCAGTTACATGGACTGCTTTTGGCAGCGAAGCTGTAACATTTACAATTCTGAAAATCCCCACAGACAAATTCTGGGAATTAGCTACAACACATGGGACCTAATCCAAAACAGACAAGACACTTTTCCATTCAGTCAGATGTGTTAAATAGTTAGTGAATATACACCTCGTGTGTTCACTTTTTCTATGATCTACAATGGTTTGTTAAACACAGGTATTTAAGTCAAAGTACATCCTTGTGCTAATTTGTCTATATGATCCAAACTAATGATAATAACCTAGATATGCCATTAAACTATATTCCTTTGAAATGTCATATAATAAAATACAAAGTAAAAACTGATACAAAACAATTCTTGCCATTTAAAAGGTGCCATAAGTTCTCAGAGCAATATGCACTTTTTTTTATAGTCATATTCGCAAGGAAAAGGCAATCGCTGTACCTCATTTACTCAAGCCACTGATCTGCTACAATCCCAGAATTCTCTCAAACGCTCAACCATTAAAGCGACTGTGCCACTTCTTCAAAGAAACATACATATTTACAGGAATCATAATCACAGGAAACAGTGAATCATTGTCTCAGAAAGTGATTGTTGACTTTTGTGCAGAGCAGACAGAAATGGGACACAACAAGGGCAATATTTACAACTCTATTATGGCATAAACAACACCAATCATACCAAAGATGATCAAACCATTACAAAGAAACTGAATGAATGCTGATGAGTGACTCTTGTGCATCAAGAAAGAAAAAGAACATACTATAAAATTAATACAATAATTAATACAATAATATCTGGCTCTATAAAAGCTAGAGACTGGAGTAAAGCGTATTTACTTTACAGGCCAAACCTCAAAAAAAAAAAAAAAAAAAAATCATCATTGTGAAAACTTACATTTTAAAACCTTGCCAATACAATGAACGCCTATTAACAAATACTGCTTCATTTTACAGTTGATTAAAAATTTCAATGTGGATAATTTTGTCCTGAGAGGAACAATGTTGCGTACCTAGTGCAAAATAGACTTCTTAAATGAAATGGAGGTGAAATAGTACAATTCCAATAAAAATACACACTTGTGCCTAAATGTATATATCTGGCGATAACACAGGCAAAATAAAAAAAAACTACAAAAAACTGATGTAAAATTGGATAAAATGTCCAAAAGATCGCACAAGGGTTAAATCACCTTAGGAAGCTGCTCCTTAGGAGTCTATATCATTACTTTTCCCGCAGCTCCCGAAATAACACATCATGTTAAAATTATTGATGGTGTGCTACAGCCCCAGCATAAAAGCAGAGTAATTCACAGACACACAGAGATGGAAAAGGGCATAATAATACAGCCCTAGTGACATACTGATTAGCGACACACCCAAGGGCCCTTAATCACAGAGGGGAAGCACTACTTTGTCTTAACCATGTCCCTGAAGAACCACCCAAGGGTGGAGTGACTCAAACCACCGCCTGCCTTCAAGCTCCAAAATCAGGAACTCAGCTGTCTGTTGGGCCAGATATGATTACGATGCAAAAATGGTGATTTTTTTTTTTTTCTGAGGTCATGGTGAGTTTGGGAGTTATTTCAATCTTGGCCAGATAGAGAGGGGAAAAAAAAAAAAAAAAAAAAAAGTATAAACAGCCCTCTCAGAAACAGGAAGTCATTCTTGCTTCGACACAAATGCAGATAAAAGTAAATGACTTGTTCTTAACGAGAAGCTTTTTATAAGAGATTACAAACAACTGCTAAACTGAAGAATTTCTTTGAGGGAAAACTATGGCTTTGTTTTAAAGTAAGTTCATTTACCACCAAAAAAAAAAAAAAAGTCCAGATCTCTGTAGTAAGTCTTAACTCATGATTGTACTTCCACACAACTCCTCATGAAACATGAGAGGTGGATATCGAATGCTTTTATCAAATGGACTGGCTGGAAAAGTCTCAACAGCTGCTGCTGGCCGTCTCCCTGGCTCTCTGCGTCAGGCTGCTGTACTCTTTAGTATGTGCAGGGCACCGACACACCAAAGATCCAGCGGCACGGGCGATAAATCTCACCACTATAAAACACCATAAAAACTCTCTCTTCATTACAATGCAGCCATGTTTGCTGCAAGCTATGCACTTTCTCTGTTCTGGCACACGACTTTGGAGCAGCAAGAAGGACGTTTCTGATCGCTCTGATGAGAAGGGATCATAGGAGATAGCCGAATGAAATACTTCAGAGAGGAAGGAAAATAATTATGAACTATAACAACGTGAATCGTTATCAAACCTCCTGTTTAAAAATGATAAGCCTATTTTGCTATCTGTGCACAGTGCAGTCACATGCGTTTCTTTTTAAATGTCTGCACATATACATATATATATATATATATATATACTATATATATATATATATATATATATATATATATATATATATATATATATATATATATATATATATATATATATATATATATATATATATATATATATATATATATACATATATATATATATATATATATATATATAAATATAAATTGTTTTACAGTTTAAAAAATTTTTATTTTTACATTATGGTTAGACCACACAATATTGTACCATCATTTTTTTTTAAATGACAAGAATGGGCTTATAAAGTTATAAGCCTATTCATTTTGGATTCTAATTATAAATAATAAAAATATTAATACTTTTAATAAAATAAAAAAAATAAAAAATATATATATATATATATATATATATATATATATATATATATATATATATATATATATATATATATATATATATATATATATATATATTAAATTAAATAAAATAAAAAAAAATTCACCAGATCATAGTTATGTGCTACCAACATCAATTGTTTTTTTTTTTATATATATACTGATTGTAAAATACTTGATAAATAAATAACTACATTTATTATATTTTGTAAATTGCTCCTTTTATATAGCATGGACACTGTTTTTTCCCTGCTCAACTGTGACCCTTTCAGAACACACCTGCCAACCATTTTTGGCTTGTGACCCACCAGTTTAAAACCACCGGTTTAAAAAGAGGGAACATACAATCCAACTGACAAAATAAACAACTGCAAACCCAGTCAAATAAGAAAGATCTTTGTCTGGATTCCTCAGAAAGGAGTGAAATGAGCTGAAGCCGGTATTGCAGCTAAAAGTAGGTCAGTAGATCAACAAAAGAATGTTAAACACACAAACGCGTCTTATTCTTCATCTCTCACCCGTTGAGGGAACAACCTGTAAACACTGGTAGCTTGCTGGTTTTGGAAACTTTCACCATTTTGGCAAAGCCTCAGCCTTCACTTTGACTGGATTGCGGCCGAACGCAAGTAACCGTGTACTTGTATTCCAGGTCATGCAGATAAGCAGCTCTCAGCCAACGAACAGAGCGGCTTTTGTGGGGTCAAGGCAAAATTAAAGGGGAAATGAAAATGCACAGCAAACTTTCTGATCCCACTGAAGGGAAAAACAACTCGCATTGCCCTTGTAAAGACCAAGCCAAGACCCACTTCACCTGCTTTCAAAGCTCTGCTCAGAGCTTGGCCAGTGCAACTTTGAAGAAGTCTTTGTTGTAACAAATGTGCCTTAGAATGGCTCGGAAACTGCCAGCAAACAAGTACCTACTTGTAGACTAGTCCAGGATGGATGCCAAAGAGAAGGAAACCGATTTCAGATGCCGACAAAAATCACACTGCTGGCTTTGCATCATGTTTATTTCACAAAACCGTTGTAGGCAACTTCTTACCCTTCCCATAAGGTCACTTTTTAGTTAACCCTCGAAGACCCGCTGTAGCAAAATTTCATACAGCAATACGTTCCATGCATACGTTTTAAAACTTAGCACTTATAAATGACTAAACATTAGCAATGAAGGAGGAAAAATAATGGGACTCATTAATATTTTTATTAAATTGATGGGCTGACATTAAAAGGTGACAGTAACATTTGTAGAATGGGTTTCTTAGACCAGGCTTAGCCTAAACCAGGATTAGGCCACAGTTCAATTAGGACGCTTAACACAAAACTAAGACACTGACATGTTTTAAGATCAGTCAGGCCTAATAGCTTTCGTTTGAAGAAGCTCAGATTCACATTTAGTCTAAGACTAGGCTTTAGCTTCGTCTGTGACACTGGGGGATAGTGTTGAAATTTATCCATGCATTATGGTTCAGACAAAGCTATTAAGCAGCAACACTGCTTAACTTTGAACAATTCGATGACGATGATAATAAATAATATATATATTTTTTAAACAGTATATTTCAGGAATAATTTCTGAACCATCGTGCAAGACTGGAAGTAACGACGTTGGGGAAAGGTCCTCAACCTGGGATTCAAATTCGGGGCACCTGTATTGCGACTATGTTGGTGCACTTCACCATAAGACACAACAGTGTAAATCTGAAAAACAAAAAAACCTTATTGCTCAAAATATTATTCACACAAATCACACTGCACAGCTAAATATTCCCTTATGCGCCGGGTGCATCCTGCTAAAACTTTTTACGAGAGTCAGAGAAGTGTTCAGAGATGCAGAGCATATTGTAAGTTCGGTTATCTGGCTGGAAGATTTATAAAAGGTCAAAGCCACCGCACTGTGGGCCTCTGCGTGTGCTTCTCCACGATATATTCCAGGAGGTCAGTGAGGTGTAGAAATCCCTCACAATCTCCACAGAGCGGCTCTGGGATAAACACGTCCACATTCCATCCTCCTGCTCTAGCAAAGTGAATGACTACAGTGCTGAAACTGGAAATACTTCGCAACTAGTTTTCTCTCCTAAAACCCGCGCTTAAAACAAAACGTCCGGGGTTTTTGCGAGCTGACGAAAAAGGCACGCTAGCGTCCAGCAAAGCCGTTTCTTTCACCCAGACACGGTTTTTGAGCCGTCTGGGTAGAAAGCTCAACAGGTTTCGAGACCAAGCCATCCACTAACGAACACCAAAACATATTAAGATCTCTACACGTAATGTCAATTACATCCTCGCCTTTCGTTAACAAACTTTTCAGATAATATCTATAACTTAATCACGGGCCACTTGCATACGTTTCACCCACACGCTAACAAAGCTTCGTAAGTATTAGGAAAACCTCATATTTCGAGTGTATCACCAAACAAGTCCAGATGCTAACGGGGTCGCAATACGAGAAGAAAGTCTCGCCGCTGATACGAATACTCACTTTGGTGTTTGCCTGAGCTCCAGGACTGTTTGCTCAGGCTGGGACTGCGAATAAAAGCCCTTCTGGCTGATTTGAGCACATCCATGGCGAGGTTTCTGAGCGGAGAAGCGTCTTCAGGTGCTGCTGCCGGCCATGAACTAGGTCTTCTCACTCTCAACTTTGTTGTCGCCGAGTCGATACGGACATCTGTGGGAATACTTGAGTCTCCGAGTCTCCTGGGCGGCGTTTCGTCCGTCAGTCAAGATGACGTTCGAGCTACGCGGCTCGAGGACTGTTTCCATGGCAACGGCGTTAAACAAGCCGCTCGAAGCCCGGTCGGATTGTGCTTTTTTTGACACGGCTTTGCACGAATATTAAACAGCTGCCTAGCAGACAGCGGCTTTGTATTAAGGAGCGAGGTATGGACGCCGTGATGCGGTCATTCCTCACTATAATGCTCGGCGAGTCAACATTTATAAGGTTTAGAAACAGTCCACGATTCCCAGAATAGAAAGACACGAAAAAAGAGCGACGGCATAATGGGATCTGCTGATGTCATCTTTGTCGCCCTCGCGTGGCTAGAAAATGTCCTCTATTAAAACTAAGGCATGTTTTAATAAAACGATCAGATCAAATTAAGTTGTATCACTATGGTTATAATAACACAGCAAGACTTGCTGACCCCCTCAATAGAAGTTATTTCAGAATTTTTCAGATATCAGATATCTGAAGGCCCCGAATTACCAAAGCTTTTTATTTACCAACAGAAAAAGTTATTTAGGAAAAAAAACAATTTCTTAATTTCATGCACTTTTAGCATTTCAATATTTGTAAATAATAATGTTATGAATGTTAAAAAACTGCAAACTGTTTCCTAAAGACCAGTGTTATATTTCTAATTACATTTTTATGTTCTTATTTTATACTTTTAAAACATTTTAATGTTTTTTTATTTTAATTTTGTTGCGTTTATTTCTCACTGTGTAGTTTATTACAACATTTTAGTTTTTAGTTTATTGATTTTTAGTTTAGTCATTCAATTTAAACTAAACAAGACACATCAACTAATGAAACAAAAATAAGAAACTAAGAAATATTCAGTTGCATATAATGAAACACTTTCATATATATATATATATATATATATATATATATATATATATATATATATATATATATATATATTATTATTTTTTTTTTTTTAATTTATTTTTTCTTCTCTTGTATATTTATTATTTTTATTGTTTTAGATAATAGTCCTGTAGTCTTTTCTCAAGTATGAATGACCATATTTGTAGCCAATTAAATCACACATTAAAACTGAACTTTAACTGCTGTAAACATTCATAATACTGGCAAAAAAAAAGAATACAAACAAATAAAGTTACATGTTACGACCTATTATTTACTTGTCAAAATGAAAAATTGTGTTTATGATATGTTCTCACCTTCTAAGTGTTATTATAAAGCATCTAATGATGTTTGAATGAAGTGCAAAATTTTCCCTAACAAGCACAGCACCGACGTACTTTACTTTTGTATACACAGTCGCACAACCTCAATATTTGGCTTTGTTCTTAAAAAAAAAAAAAAAAAAAAAAAAAATCAAAACAATGAGAAACAAAGGCGTGTTCTTTACTCTCCACAAAGTTTACCATAAAAACACCAAATGCAATCCACAGTAATACTTTCCCAAGGTAGACAAATAAAAAAAGAAAGCCCCGTTGTAAAACAAGGACCAAACCAAACAAGCATATTCTGCCTGCATCATGACACAAACCACTGAAGAAGAAATGTGAAGGACTCCAGTCATGAAGCGTTAATGGATTGATTTTCAGGTGTCCCCCCCAGTCACTGAAGTCTCTATGAAATGACGCATAGTTTGCATTATCTTCAATGACATCAAAATGGCGGAAGGGAGGAAAAATTGGCACGTTTTACCAAAACCAAAACATTCAGCAAGTATTATAAAAAATGCAATGTTAATGTAAATTAGAGACATGACAGAAACAGCGACCATCGATAACTAGTGGATTAGAGTGGGCTTGCTTTTTTTCCCCCCCTGACAAAACACATGGCAACGAGAGGGCAGATGATTTCAAATGCCACGCTGGGGAAAAAAACAAAACAAAAAAAAAAAAAAAACAGGTCATGTGGTGTGCGGACCAATCAGATGGATTCTAGGGGTGGGCGATCATGGCATGTATTATATTGAACAGGATATTTCAAGGCACTGTGTAACATAACAACTGGCAAACAAGACATCATAAGTTCAGCTTTTCAACTGGTTTCAACTAAATTCTATTTCAATTTTGTCCGGTAACAAAAAGGACTTGCATTGACCGCAAAATACGACGACATTCCCGAATATTTATGCAGCATTTTTGTCAACAAATACAATGTGAACATCAGTCCCTTTTTAAACACGTTTTTTTTTTTTTTTTCGTGTCTTCGACCTTTTAGAAAACAGGAGGAACAGAATCCTAAAACATACCCAACTCAGATCCAACATCTGTGATGAAATGCATTTCACCTCCCTCAAAAAAAAAAAAAAAATAAAAAATAAAAAATAATAATAATAATAATAATATGCACAATACTATGGTCATACTTAAACTGAAATGCATTCTTAAATCACTCCATTGCAACAAAACACAATGTTTTTCCATCACAAAAACGTCTCATTTCAACACGTTTTCCCTTTTCTTTTTACATTCAAAAAAAAAACAAAAAACTTAAAGACGGCATGTTTATACCAGGGAAGTAAAAGAAGTCACTGGCACATAAAACAGGTTCATATTCAACACAAAGATGAGGAGGCGCTAATAAAATCATTAAAGATCTTCATAAAGACCTCACCAAACAGATGACGACAAAAGATCCACAACAGGCTGAAGTGCCGTTACCAAGAAAAGGTTTTAGGTGTCAAAAAATAACCTTAAACACAAAGAAGGGCAGTTCTGGTCAATAGGACATCCCTTTTTCGAACTTTCTCCACTTATTTTATCCAACAACAACTAATAGAGGAGGGGTAAATCGGACAAAAAAATACTACCCCATCCCATTGGTTTGCATACTGAACTTCTTAGACTATAAGAGCAAAGTGGACGATGTGATTGGACATTTACTTCTTGAGCGGCTGGTAGACGGAGGCATTGGGGTCCAAGCTGGAGGGACTGGCGTCCATGAACTTGGAGGAGTAATGCGGGGTCACGGGGCTCATGCTGTTGGTCTCTGCCGAGTAGGTGATGCTGGGCATGACCGCCATGACCTCTGCGATCTTCTGCTTCAACTCTTTTATCTCCTGCTCCTTCTGCAAAATCTGACCTGTGCGCGGGGAAAGAGAGACAGCAGATCAGTGAGCGGAGGCAGAAGAGCCTAAGAGGCACGTTAAGACAGGAAGAGGCACACCTTGAGCAATCTCTAGCTGTCTCTTGGCATCTCCTAGCGCTGAGAAGAGATCCAGTTTGATTCTGGTCTCAGCACTCAGACTGTTCTCGAGGTGCTGGGTCTTGTCCTGCATGGCCGACAGCGCTGACATCAGAACCTCCGTGTCCTTTTCGTTCTCCTTATATTTGCGCAATTCCTGCACGTAGAGAAACAGAGAGTTAGGCATCTGAAGGTCCGTTTTAGTGAATATGAAACACCATTAAACTTAATTCGCATCCTTAATTTGCCATTTTTTTTCTATTTGAGAAAAATAAATCAAAGGGTAAATTAATTTTAAGATTAGATGTTATCCATCTGAACAACTTGAGGCTGCTTCCAAACATGAATGAGAATCTGCAGCCAACTGTGTACCGAATAAACGCAGTTTAACCCAGGAATCAGGTCAAATGTGTATATTTAACTATATGTATGAATGTATGAACAGTGAATCAATAACATTTTTCAACACACACGTATAATATATATATATATATATATTTCAGAGAATAACAGCTCATTTGCACTACTACTTACTAAGTTATGGTTATTTTAGCCTGACATATTCATTATTTATGAAATCCTGACATGATCAGCTGGATTAATGATGCTGGAAATTTTGCATCAGTCAAAAAAAAAAAAAAAAAAAAAAAAAAAAAAAAAAAAAAACTTTTTCATATTACTGTTATGATTGTATTTTTGACCAAATTGATGCAGCCTTGATGAGCTTAAGAGATCAATTTCTTTTGAGATAATTTTTTTGGGTGTAAATGCTGCAACACAATGCGCCTCGCAAAAGGTCATCCCTCCCTGAATGCTTTATTCTAAATATTGCTCTTGGGAAAGCATATGAAAGCAGCGTGTCGGCAGGGGTTCTGGCTTACTTGCGCTTTGAGCTCAAGCTCTCTGATTTGTTCCTCCTTCAGCTTCATGTCGTGTGTGAGCTTCTTGCACTCCGACTCCAGCTCACGTATGCGACTCCTCAGCGAGTCTGTGCACTCTCCTCTGTGAGGACGTAACAAAAACAGCATGCATAAACAATCGCAGCGCAGTATTATCATTTAAAGGCTATTCCACAGACTACGGGGTCTTACCTAGAGGCAGCTGCCAGAGCGACAGCACGTGCGGCTGTGGCCTCTTCCATCTTCTTTCTTTTCTTCTCTTCTGCGAGCTGCTTTTCCACCGCGGCTCGCGCTTCCTGTTCTGCCTTGAGCCGCTTCTCCAGCTGCACAATCGTTTGCTTGTCCTTCTGCTTGGCCTGCACGGCATTATGAAGCCTAATACAGAGACGCACATAATCAACGCTGGCATAAACTGCAGGGGTGGAGAGAGGGAAATGAGCATCTGATGATACAAAGGTAGGTGTAGAATAATAAAATAGAAGTGTACAAATAATTAACAATTAGCATAAAACTGGGGGCCTCGGACACTAATTTTAAGTACTTTTTTTTTAAAACTGTTTTAGCTTGTTTGTTTGAATTTGAGATTTTAATGCATTAAAGTTTATTATTTGTTTTAAATTGATTGTTTTTTGAGAATTGTTAAAAATGTATATAATAATAAAATAAAAACAATTTAAAAATATTCTATTAAAAAAACAATATATACACGTGTGTGTGTATATATATATATATATATATATATATATATATATATATATATATATATATATATATATATATATATATATATATATAGATAGATAGATAGAGAGATCAGAGATTTTATATTTGTAGTTGAATGGTCTTTATGTAGGTGTCTCTACCTGTATACCAGACCTCTCTCTCAAGCCTGATTAATACTGGCCAATCACAATCATTTATCATATCAATGATGAATTGACTAGTATTTACCCTCAATGAAAAACACCACCTGTCAAATGTTTCCAAATAAATCAGAGTTTTGGCACATTGTGGTAATCATCTAGAATGGGATTCAAGCAGCTGGCTTCTCACTTGTTCTGCAGCAACTCGTTTTCCTGGCGGAGCTGGCCTAACTCAGAGCGCATGCTCCTCTCGGCGCTGCTCAGAGAGCTGATCTGACTGCGCAGGTCTTGTTCCACCTGTCTGCTCGCCTGCAGGTCAGCCTTCAGCTTCTTTATGTCCTGCTCGAGCCTGCCAGACAGAGTGAAAATAAAAAAAAACAATGAACAGGACGAACGCACTCCAATTGCTGACTCGGACCACAGTTAAGGACTCTTACCGCACTAACGCATCTGGCTTACTGAGCTGGTTGTTAGGTATACAGTTCTCCATCAGATCTCTGTGAGCTGCGAGGTTCTTCCCTGCGCACTTCTGTTTCTTTTCACTCCTACTGGACGAGGAGGACGGCACGCTGCCATTGGTGGAGTTGTGGCTATGGGGGGAGGAGTTTTTGTAATGTTTGGAGGTGGCAGAGCTTGCTCCTCCACCGCCCACCTCCTCTTTCAGGAACAGGTTCTCGGCGCTGCCGCCGAGCTCGTTGTTGAGTCTCTTAGCGTTTAGGTGGTTCTCCATGTACTCAATGTCTTGTAGTTTAGCATCCACAGTCTGTAGGATGTTGTTGTTTATGCCTATGCTGTGCTGCTGCTGTTGCTTTTTGTCTTTTCCCCCGTCTCTGCCTTTCTCCTTGTACTCTAGTTCGGGCAGAGAGATGGGCAGCTTCTTGGTAATGGCAGTGCCGTTCTGAGCCACTAACACGGAGTCTGCTTCAGACGTGCCTTTTGAGGTGGCTGCCAAATGAACGAAAGAGATTTTAAGGTTACATGGCAATTCTGTCTGAATGGTATGACTACAAGTAAAACACAACAGAAAGCACCATGCAAATGAAAAGGCTATTTAGTGCCACCATATGACTGGTATTATTTTTGCAGTACGTTTAATGTGCACAGTATGAAAATTTTCCATATGCATGGATGCATTAGGTAAAATGTGTGGTATGCATCCAAAACACACAGCACTGAGCACGGTTTCCTACAGTGCCCTAAAGTCGACCCTTTCATTCTCAGTGTGACGAAAGAACCAGGACCTCATCTCTTTGCTTGGGTTGCCAAAAAAACTATTTTTTAGTAAAACTTTGTAAATGACATCAAGAAATATTTCATATTTATTTAATAAATATTTTAAATGTATTATACTCTTTTACATAATAGATAAAAATGTTACTAAAACATATACTCTACTGTTCAATGGTGTTTCTGTTTTGTTTTTGAAAGAAAAAAGTAAAAGTAAAATGGTAACATTGTGAAATACAGTAAAACATTTTGATTTTAATAGGAAATATCTTATGATGGCAAAGATTACTTGTCATCATCATTACTCCAGTCTTCTATCGTCAGAAATCATGCTGATATTTGCTGCTAAAAAAATGCAGGTGGGGGAATCACCTTTAAAGTTGTCCATATTAAGTCCCCGGCAATGCATACTGCTAATCAAAAATTACATTTCAATATATTTATGTTAGGAAATTTGCTAAATATTTTTATGCAACATGATCTTTACTTTAATGCTAAAAATAATTTTGGATATTAAGCAAAGTGGATACTTTTGACCCATACTGTGTATTTTTGGTTATTGTTACAAATATACCCCATTTATATTTATATAATTATATATTTTTATAAATATTTATATATATATATATTACATAATTAGATATGATACATTTATTGTTTAACATTATAAAATGTCATTACTGTCACTTTTCATTAATTCAGTGCATTTTATTTCAAACTGTATTTCTTTTTTAGATTATGGACAATTGGTCTTTGTCTTTGCTTTGCTTAGCTTCCCCTTTAGCAAATCAAGAAGGCGTGATCATGTTATGAAACTGGTCAAATGGTGATCTTACCCTCCTCTGTCTCTCGTTCCTGTCTCTGAAGCATCTGTTGTTCTGGAGGCAGGGCTTGCTGCAGGAGCTGCATGTAGAACTCATTTTCCTTCTGCACCTCCTTTTGTTTGCGCAGACGCATCTTATAGCTGACATAACTCTTGAATCCGAAGCCCAGCGTCACCACGGGATAACCAATGCTGCAATGAAAGAATGGAACAACATGTTACAGAAAACAGAAAAAAAAATATGATTGGTACAACTAGTGATGACTCAACATCAGACACCTTCAGATAATGGCAACACTCCCATTTGCTGCTATGGAGACACCAACAGTGTGTTTACAAATACAAAGCTTGCATTCAAAGTTACATCAGCTATGTTTAATAACCAAAAAATTGGTGAAGCATAATGTGACTTTGTGCATGAAAAGATAATTCACCCCTGAAATACAAGTTGTTGTTTTTTTTTAACATGCAGCTCCCAAGGATGCGATGTGATGGAAGACAGCGAGTTTTTTTGGAAAGGAGTAGCATTAACATACTTCAGAACTTCTCGTTTTTTGAAAGAAAGTAGATCGCACAGGTTTGAAATAACAGCATGTAGCCAAACGTAAATGGAAGCAAAGCTCACCAGTGAGCGCGAATGGACGGCAAAGGTCTACATGAAAATGTTTCAAATCCTTGAATCGGATGGCTGCTTCGATGTAGACGAAGAGAATCCAGAGAGAGACGGTCGGCAGACACACACCTCGCTCTGAAAATACAACGAGAGAGAGATGATGTTCGACAGCTGATCTCTAGCCTGACATTCGTAGGACGTATCAAGGAAAGCATAATTCTTCAAACTATAATGACTTCTAGCCCATTAGTGACCTAGACATCTAAGAAGCTGCGTAAAAAGGCCACCGGCTGTTTGGGAGATCAATAACGTCACACAGGTTTCACGAAACAAGCTCTAGGCCGTAAACAAAATCCTAGTTTGCTGAAGGCACCCTCTCTTGTCGAGACTCGCTACAGGTTGTGTGTCAGCAGGAGCAATCACAGTCACAGCTCAAGGCGTATTGAAGCAGTTTTCAAAGAACAATCACTCGGTGTCAGCGATTCTTTTCCTCCTCTATCCCGAGGTATCACTGAATCGACCCAAGAAAAGGACGTATAATGACAGGAGCGCTTGAAAATCCATCAAAGATCTCTGCCGTTCAGTCAGAGTTCAAATCTTTTTCAAAAATAACAACAACAACAACAACAACACTTCTGAATAAACTACGAACATATTAACCGTCGCGTCAATCACCAGCAAGCGCTTTGGGGGGGAAAAAAATTTAATAAAAAAGCCCACTCGCTCATATAGAAGATAAAGGAACATCCAGAGAGATCTAAATTGTATCGTTTGCATAAGAAAAGCCCTTTCAACATCACCCTCTCTAGTAACTGCTATAAAAGTGAACAGTTGCGTAATATTTAGCAGAATGCTCCTGAACCAAGCCAACGAATAATCGGCAACAAAGACTATAGGCGCTTACTCGCTTGCAAAACTTCTGACGGAGCTTTTCATGCACATGCACAGAAACTCTGAGAGAAAACAAGAAAACGGTCAACTGGGTTTCTGGAAGCACAAGTGGATACGCATGCTTGACGTTTTCTTTGGTCAGTGGAAGTCAAAGGAGGATTGTGCAATTTACGATCACATGATAGAGTTAGCGATAGAGATAGAGTTTCACGAAATCATTTCTTCTATGCGTTCTCTACAGTTCAATCAACTCTATTAGTGTGTAAGCACACAGCGTTCAAAATTTTTGTACGTTGAAAAATATTCTACATATATATATTTAAAAAAAATAAATAAAAATCAGATCAGGACCAACTTTCTGCGAAAGCAAATACGAAAATAGCATCTGACAACGTCGGACTCTGCGTGCAAGAACCTTTACTTCTAAAATGATACTCGTGGAGAGTCAGATGGAGCTTGGGCGATGTTGACCTACCTGTATGCCACACGTACTGTACCCAGACATACGTGCTGGCGGCGAAGAACAGCCATTGCTTGGGGATGAACAGGAGGCAGATGATGTCTGATGTGAATGCGACACACACAAAGAACACAGAGAACGCCTGTGGAATCAGATGAGAAGTGTAGAGATGATCGATTAAGCCCGTGTAGAACGCCACACGCTCAGAGACGTTTATAAAGCTGATTGATTAGCAATCGAGCAGAGAGTGAGCCGTTAGTAACACAGAGAGATCAAATACTCACCAGTCCCTGATATCTAAAGGAATCGTACACGCTCCTGATGAAAAGCCAGAAAGGCCACAGGTACTCGAACCTGAACTCCAGCACAAAGTCAGCCAGCAGAACCAGCGCCCAAACGACCAGGAACTTCAGATACAGGAAGGTACTGCCAGATCAAGAGAAATCGGGAGAATCACGGACAGCAATATTGCCCTGTCCAAACAAACCACACATTATTGAAAAGCTTATTTATGAATGAGAAGCGGATCTTGGGAGTGATTTTTTAGATGGGACCACAGATATACAGCCAGGGTCAACAGCGTCATGTGGAATTAACAGAAACTAGAAGGACTTAGTTGCACAAGGTTTAATCGACAAGAACAATCTAAAAATCAACCGGTTTGCATAAGATTACCTTCATTACAACCCAACACCTGTGGGAAACAGTGCAGGCGACAGAAACGTTTCAATAACGTGACAGCAACATACTGCCCTACTGTGAGATCCAGCTCCGGCTCAGTAGTTCTTTAGTTAGTTTTGGTGGACCAGCAACAGCTACCAGTTGGTCAAGCCGTTTTATTCATTTGTTTTTATTGCAGCTGGTTGAGCAGCCGCAGACTAGCTAGGCACCAGCTACCATGACCCAAAACACATTTGCGCAAGCTGGATCTTGTGATGATGGCCATAAAAGACAGCTGCACGAGAACATTGCACTACATTTAATGCTCATCCTTTCGCATTCTGCACTACTGGATGATACACACAAAAGCCAGCATCCGCGCATACGCTACACACTCGGGCCGGAGCGAAGGACCGCACGGAGCTGTCATCTGTATCTGACTGTGACAGCTCGTAAACGGCCGAGCTCCGTTCACAGACGCCATTACGGTGCGGTCGGTGCTCGGGAGCTCCTCCGTCCGTACCTGCTGTGAATACCCTCGGTGATTCGGTTCCGTTTCAACGGGCGACGGAGTTTGCTGCAATCCGCATTGCGCCGCTTCATTCTCCACCCTTTAGATTCCTGTAACTTTGAACACTCGAGGGGAAACTACGTGGCCGTCCTAATACTGATGCGCATCGCTACGCGAATGCGGGACTGTCAGTTTTTGCCTTGCACTAGACACAAAGAAATAAATAAAAACAGTCTGCGTGAGGCCCTCCCATTTTTATTCTGGACGCCTGGTGACGCAACGACGTCGTACGCTCTGCGCTACGTTCCCGAGGCAAGATGGCGGCATCCTGAGCAGACAACTCTTCTGTCTGATTTTCGTCTTTATTTCGTAAAGGTAAGCGTTAACGTTGACGTGGCTTGAGGTTGCGATGGTTTGTATAATAATACTGAAGTGAAACGGTTGGCGTACTGCGCACACGCGGTGTTTTTAAATATAACACTCCGGATCACTTCAACACATGCCTTCAGCCATGCTTGAGCTAGATGAGAAGAAACAACAGCTTGTTAGATATGTCGGGAGAATTAATTATTGCTTGAATAACATTTTTGGGGGAGAGCATACGTTGTGGGGAGCTTATATCTATGTTTATTAGAAATACTTGCATTTGTTGTTTTGTAAGTTACAGATTAGTGTTGATCTGTTCATGTCAACATTCCACTTGTCTATAAATGTACTTTTTTTTTTTAATGAAACTTTTTTAACTTTTTTCAAGATGATGTACACAAACATCGCTGTAATATATTGCATATTTAATTAATGTATATAAATGGTATGTATTTAATGTGAGTAGAATCTAGAAATGTATTTCCATGTCCACGTTATCACAACAAATGTTTTTTAGAAATTAATTGTAACTGAAAACATATTTTTCTTAAAATAATAATGATTTTATAAAGTAATACTGAAATTATATTTGAAACCTGTGATTTGACACTGAAAACAAGATTTGAAATGGAACTAATGAAAGAAAGAACACTTTAAATGACATTCCTTTTGTTTACAATTTCTTTTTTATTTCTAGTTAATAGTTTAGTCCAGATAAATTACCATTTAAGACCTGGGGTCAGTAAGATTATTTATTTCTTTTATTTTAAAAGGAGAGAAAAAAAAATAAAAAATAGTAGTATTGATGTGACGCATTCCTTGTGTTTCTGAGCAAGTAACATCCCAGTGTTAAGAAGCATGGCTTAACAAGAATGATGTGAAAACATAATAATAATAATGATAATAATAAAAGCTTTCAATAGCATGCTTACACTACTTGTTGCTCTTGTTATTTCAGTTTTTTAGAAAGTACATGAAGATGCCTGCGGTACTGATCCTCAGCAATGAGGTGGTCAAGATGAGGGTGGAGGTCAAAAGGGTGAAGGTGCTCCTCATCCGGAAACTCATCCGTCAGATCTTAGTCCTGGAGAAGAAGAAAGGAAGTGAGGCAGTCCTGGAGAAGTTCCGCAGACGAGCTGCCAGACTTCGGGAGGAGATCCATGAGCTGAAGACCATCTCACTTGACAGGGTTACCAAGGCCGCCCTACAGAAGGACATCAGCTTTGAGAAAGTATGCCGGGATAAAGAGGCCAGTCTATCCGAACGAGCCATAGCCCGCATCGCCACACACCCACAGTTCAGCAAGAAAATCCGGAGCATAAAGGCAGCCATCAAAGCCTTCAAAGAAGAGAGAACAAATCCATTAAATGCTGAAAAACAATCAAAAACCGTTGTAGAAAACGCCACGTCACTAGATCAGTCGCAAAGAGATAACGATGGTGATGATTCGTGTTCAGAGAAGTTAAGCGATGAAGGTGATGATGAGGAGCTGAAAAAGGATGAGGGTGATAAAAAGACAGATGAAGACAGGCCAGAGGTGATAGATGGGTTCACAGAGGAGAGCCAGAAGACGAGTGTAGAGACAATAAATGAACAGACCAATCAGTGCCAGAAGAAAGAATCATTAACAGTTGAGGTGAGTGTATTTGAAGTGTATTTGGTGTTTTTAAAATATTTTAGTTTACATTGAGTGCAGGTGATACTATTATTAGATGCTATAAAACAAGCTGTATCCAATTATACAATGAAACAGTGCTGATAAAATAATGTTAAATTAATGTTTTTCCCGAAATGAATCAGCCTCATGTTCTTCCAAACCCATATGTTGTTATTTTGTCAGTGGAACACAAAAGATACATTTTTGAAGAGTCATATAACAGTTTCTTGTAGAGAAGAGGCTGATAGTCACTGCTCACAGAAAATATTTCCCTCTGCATGCTTTCAAATATTCATCTAAAACACGTTGTCAGGTTAGATGTGTATCTCAGGGCTAAATGTCATTGGTGAAAACCATGCCAACAACATTACTATAATCTGGCAAAACTGTTGATAGATGAGTGCCGTTGTCTAGCTTGATTAGTTTTGCCAGAGTTACCATGGCCAATTTCCCTATCCTCACAATAAAAAGAGGCCAAAGTCAAAAAATAACCAGAATTTGGAAAACCTGAATTTGTAAACCTGAAAATCAGTGTTTGCTTGCATGCAAAAACAATACAAGATGTTTGAAACCTGGGATCTGATATTTTTGGTTAAGAATGGGTAAATCTAAATATACACTTATTCAAAAGTTTGGGGTCAGTGAGATGTTTTTATTATAATATTAAGAAATGTTTATTGCGTAGCAATTTGTACTTATTTTTAATTTTTTCAATTTTTCACCACAATAAATGCATCCTTTGTGAACAAAAGGACAAACTGAATGGTAGTGAAAGACATTCACATTCAAAGTAAACACTGGATTTAATTATCTTTTCAACATGCTTAAGCCACTGTACAATCAAAGGGGCCATCCAAAAATGAAAATTCTGGCATTAGGTATCTGGTATCTGAAGGTATCTGAAATGTGTCCAGGATCAGAAGTATAGTATATCATTAAAATACTCCATGTGACATCAGTGGTTAAATCGTAATTATATCATAAGCATAATTGTATCGTACTGTAATAGTAACAACACTTCTGAGAGTAGCACAACACATGAATAGTGATGGGGAGGAGAAGTATTAAAATAAAGTCATGGTTTTTGTTTTATTTGCATACAGAAAGCATTCTCATAGCTTCATAAAATTACAGTTGAACCACATGGAGTATTTACTTACTATGTTAATAATGTCCTCACTATGTTTCTGGGCCTGGGGACCTTTTAGATGCACAGGGCCAGAAAGCTCTTGACATGAGGGCGAGTAATTAATGACTTTACATTAATTTACATTTTTGGGAGAACTAACCCTTTATGGTTAAACAGTTAAACAACTGTGACTCTGAAACTAAGGTACATACTGCAGAAAAAACATTTTGTGTTACCTGGAAAACAACAGAATACAGGTTTGGAGTGAAGATGAGTAAATATTGAAAGAATGTTCCTTTATAGAATAATTAACAAATGCTTTTATTCACTATCTGTGAATAGTATTATACTTTTTACTTGAAGGTTATTCTGAAATAAATGTCTTTTACAGGGATCATCTGAAACAGTGGGCATCCCAGAGGAAGTTATCAGGATGAGGAAGGAAGTGAAGAGGGCGAGGGTACTGATCATCAGTAAAATGACAGAGCAAGTGGCTTCTCTGAAGAAAAAGAAGAAGGGTCAGGAATCTGAGTTGAAGGAAAGCCAAGAAAAAGCAGCTGAAATCATGAAAAAAATCACGGCTTTAAGGAGCCTTAAGCTGGATCAGGTGACCATGACTGCACTTCAGGACAATGTTGACCTTGCGAAGGTTTTGCAGGACTCTCAGGCGAGCCCAGTGGACAGAGCCATCGCACATATCGCCACACATTCCCGCTTCATCAACAAGCTCCAGAAGGTCAAAGAAGCCATCAAAAAAGAAAGAGCTAAAGCTGTGGAAGCAGAGCAGAAGAAGACTGACAAACTGGATACGGTGCAGTCCCAGAATGAAGATGAGGAATCGGAGGAGGAAGACGAGGAATCAGAAGAGGAGCCAGAGGAAGACGAGGAATCAGAAGAAGAACCAGAGGAAGACGAGGAATCTGAAGAGGAAGACGAGGAACCAAATGAGGACAACGGTGATTACAGTAAAGAGGAGGGTGATGTGGTAGAGGAAAAACTGAACAGTTCTAACCCTGGGACCCATACGTCTAGCGTTGCAGAGCCAACAGAAAGTACACCTTCCAAGATCATCACAACATCTCCAGAAAGATCTAAAGGGGTTGAAGTTAAATCACAGAAAGCAGAGGCCACTGCTCGTAATATCAAAAGTTCTCCTGAAATGTCTTCAAATGTAAGTAAGAAGAACCTTGGTAAAGCAAGCAAAGAAACAGAGGCCGCCTTAAAGCCACCAAAGAAAAAAGACCTACCTGAGACCAAGAGGGTTGAGGCAGAAAAGGACAAGGAAGAAAGCGATTTATCAGATGAGGAGGAAGAGAAGGAATATTTCGATGACAGCACAGAGGAACGTTTCCATAAGCAGTCGTCTCAGTCTGAAGAGAGTGATGACGATGATTTCTTTCTGGGCAAGGTTAGCAAATTCAAGAAACGGAAAAGTAGCCAAAGTAAAGTCGAGGAGAAAAAGAGCGAGCTTCAGAAAACTGACAAGGAGGCCGTCAGCAAACCCCATGAGACGAACCTAGGTAAACTGCAGTCTGTGTTTTGCCCAGTGTTGTCCAAATCTAGCGTGTCCTCTCAGAAAGCAAAGTTTGGCTCGAGACCTCCTCGGTTCCAGAACCGGAGGAAAGGTCCTGAGGGTAGGATGAAAGCATCTCAATATAAAGGCCAAGACCTTGGTGCTGACAGGAGGACGGCTCCGTTCAAACCCAACAGAGAGACTTTTAAAGCTGCTGAACAAAAGCAAGCGGGACCTTCAGGGGCAGAGAGGGGGAGGCCGCAGTTTGAGCAGAAGAGGAGTCCCAGAGGTCCACCTGGCAGGATGTCAGACCCACCCCAGCAGTGCCTCCATCCCTCATGGGAGGCTAGCAGGAAGAGAAAGGAACAGCAGTCACAAATCGCAGTATTCCAAGGGAAAAAGATCAAATTTGACGAGGATTAAGAAATTAAATTAATTTGTTTTATTCACCTTGAAAAAGTATTTACTATGAAGCTGTATTAATACACAGATGTTAAACTGTTCAAAGTGATTTTTCCATTGTGTGTAATACATACGTCATAGATAAAACTGTGTGAAAGTGTTTTATTATTATTATTATTATTATTATTATTTGTTTTCCCTCATACAGTTCCAGTTTTTCCAGCTGCACCATCAAAGACTTCCTAAGTATTGATGATATTTACCTCACAATGGCCAGTTTGATATGTTGAATTATATTATATATATACTGCAGTAAATTTTGCCCTGTATTCTAGTTTAAACGTTTCTAAAATTGTACACAAATATTATCTGCCCTGTAGTATAATGAAAAGAACATTTTCAAATCTATTTATGTTCATTTTACTTTAACTAGTTTTTAATTCGGTGGTTTCTTTTGGTTGTGGGTAATAAAATACCAATAATATTTTCTGTACGTTTTGCTTCATGTTTACTTTTACGTATCTGTTAGAATTAAGCGTCTGATATATTTATTTTTCAGTTTATTAGATTAGACTATGTAGTGCACTAAGATTGTGCTGGATATCTAACGCCCCCTAAAGGACAAGCCGGTGTATTTTTTTAAAAAATCCGCCATCTTGTGTTTTCATTGGCTCCGCTTTACCAACACGTCAGCGCTTGAGGGCGGAAAACAGAACGGTGCTGGCCAATGATTTCGCATATGCAAATCCGTTTCAAATATTTCCCGGGAAATCTGAGTTTCGCGGGAGGACCTTTCGCGCGTAAACCTCATCCCCTACTTCATTGTCCGCTTCCTGGAGCCATTTTTCGCTCTAGCGAGAGGGAGTTTGCATCGCATTTTAATCGCTTACATCGGGTGTTTTAGGCTTCAGCGATTTCACTCATATTACATCGATGCATTCCTAACACTGTGCGCTTTCATCATTTATGATTATTTTGCATCCGCTCGCTCGGATTTGAGAGAAATCGAGCCTCAAAGCACAAGTGGGACAAAGGGAACCTGCGCCTCTGAGGATCATGAGAAAGGGGGGTTCCTCGGTCCCAGGACAAGTAATGTTAACAGGGGTTGTTAGAGGTGAACAACACGGTGTTTTTAGCGCGGTTTCCGATCGACGGTGTGCAGCTTATTCCAACGCAGCCCGTATACAAATAAACACACCGCCGTCCACTAATAATGTCTGTGCGCCCGAGGCTTCTGCTGACAGTTTGTACACAACTCCTTTACAAGGAGCGACGCATGGGACGGGACTGCGACCCACGCTGGGACGACCACCGGTGAGTGTCCGCTTTAATTTGGCGTTTAAGTGTTGCACATTCAATCCTGTAGATGTTAAGTCGTTAGGCTAAGTCCACTTAGCCTACTTCTGCTGTCATCATGGCTACCTCTGAAGCTGCTTTATGTGCATTCGGTATCCGGAGCAGGCGGGTTTATCGCGTACAACTTAAATCAGCACGTTTTAGATATCGTTTAACTGCGAGTCGTTTATTGAATGTCCCCAAACCGCGCAACGATGACTGTTTATCACACGCACCCATGCAAGCATGCATATTTCCGCAGTGTAGTCCCTGCTGTTTTTACGATTCAACTTTAACCGTATCGGACAGTACGACTGCAACTGTACGCGACAAGATGCGTTAATGCATTGGTTTTGATTTTGATTTTTTTTAAGCTGTAACCACAAGAGTTTAGTATTTGTAACTCGGTCGGTTGCCCACTTGCACGCTTTTTAAAGTTTTCTTCGAAAGCTCGAGCGTTGCTGCTGTAAATCGCGTTATATAGGTCTGACACGGATAACGCGACGCGCAACGTCGATCCGATACGCTCTGATAGAAGTCTAGGAGTCCGCTTAACTCGCAAAAGCTTGAATTGGTGGAGTCTAGGCCCTGGTTTGTTGTCTTAGGATGGGGGATGGAGTCAGTTTTGAGCTCGCGGACTCTGCTAAGCCAAATGCTTTGCTAACTGTTGTTTTTATCGTTATTTGCTGCAAACTCCCGCCTGGCATCTGTTTAGAAAGTATTTTGACGTGCGCGAGGTCGATGTTTGTCATATTACCCGAACTTAAACGGCTTATAGGGAGTTCAAAGTTTGGTTTTGTTTTATAGGGACCAGGACATGAAACAATACAGCAATTATGACCGCTTCAGGCTTAAATTTAGATGCTTTCAGTTCGAAAAGGATAAGTGTAAAAAAATGAAATGAGTTGCAAGTAAACAAAAACATGGGTAGAAGCAGAAGGGGGACGAATGAAGGAACAATAACACTGAAAATAATGTCATACGAGATTATTGTACGTTATATTGGGAATATTAATCATAAAATTAAACTTGAGGCTAAATATAGAGCTTTAATTTGAAGATGTGTATAAAAAAAAGCTAATTTTGAGATTGAGAATTTGTTTGCATACATTTTTTTTTTTTCCTGAAAGATTTGAAGGTTTACAAAAATCTATTCTCATTTGTGCAGTGATACGGCATTTATAACTCCACATGTCTGTCATTAAATCCAGCAAATTTTTTTATCAAAAAATGTCTAAACTTCAAATGCAAACGTGTTTCTGTCTACACACTTACACAAGCTCCAATTTGCACTTCCTATGACATCACACGGTTTCCTATTTAACATGTTATGATGACAGCAGGGTTTTTGCAACACGCAAAATGCAAAAAATAGATCTCGACTGCATCTATAATTATCACGGGGTCAGCGGTACACTTAAGATTCTCGGTGGTCACTGAGTTTAAGGCTTTGGTAATGGAGGACAGCCATTTTGATTCCTCCTTGCTCCAGGTGTTTGCCTTTTTTAAATGTTGTATTTATTAACTAATATCTGCTTTTTCTTTTTTTTGTTGTTGGTAAGATGAATCCTGGATGGTTTGCAAAAAAAAAAAGCACTTACAAGGTGTTAGTCTTGATAAATGTACTTTTTATGGCCGTAGACACTATATTGGCATGTTTTTATTTATTACCCAATGATTTTGCCAACTTTTCCAAATAATGTAAGTGTTGGGTTCAATCTGCTCAGACATTTCTATGAATAATGCACACGTTTTGTTCTTAAAACGAGGACATTGGCTAACTATTGCATAAAATGGGAGTTTTAGCTTTCCGGTGCATTTGAGTTGTGTAGCGCTTACATTGCATATAATCAAGTAACCTTGACGTATTTTCTTTTTTCTTGGAACAGGCTAAAAGGAGACTGGAGCTGGACATCACAGACCACCAGTACAGCGAGCCAGCTAAAACCCTTCGGAGCCGCAAAGGAGCTCTAAAGCTGAAGGTCCCCAAAGGTATAAAGTTCATTATGTCATTCCACGTTTTTGCTGATGTGATAAGTGTTGCGGAGCCGCCTAATATTAAGTTATACCGTATAATTACATCACCAACCAGCCCTCCTTCGTTCTGCTGCAGAGGTTTGAATGATTAAATGGCCTCTCTTGCGTTTCAGCTCCCAAAACCCCACCGGAGAAGACCCGATACGACACATCCTTGGGATTCTTGACTAAAAAGTTCTGTCAGCTGCTGGCGCAGTCCTCCGATGGAGTGCTGGATCTCAATAAAGCCGCCATTGTGCTCAACGTCCAGAAGAGACGTCTGTATGACATCACCAACGTGCTGGAGGGGGTGCGCCTCATCAAGAAGAAGTCGAAGAACAACATACAATGGCTGTGAGTTACTTGAAAGTGTGGTTTGAGTTAAGCAACGCTGACTGTTTTGGACATTTAGTATATTTGGGTTCTTGGTTCAGATTGAAAGAGTTTTAGGAGTTGACTTGTTCTGCGCTGCATGCAGGGGCTCCAGTTTGCCGTCAGAAGGTGGCGTTCCGTCTCCGGCCGTGCAGAGTCACAGCCTGGCCAGAGAGATGCTCGCGCTCACTCAGGAGGAGAGGCGCTTGGACGAGCTCATTCAGACCTGCACGCGCAACGTCCAGCAGATGACTGAAGAGATACACAGTCAGAAATATCCTTTACTAGCATTCAGCTGTGTTTTCTCAAGCGTAATGGCCGCTGGAGATCAGGAAACGAGAGCGCTAGAAGCAATTGAAGTTAATAACTTGTTTTGTCCTTAACCTTTTTCCACATATGCTTATGTGACCTATCAGGACATCCGAAGAATAAAGAGCCTAAAAGACCAAACCGTCATAGCGGTTAAAGCACCATCTGAAACAAAGTTGGAGGTCCCTGACCCAAAGGAGGTAACTCATTTCTGCATATTAAAATGTTATAGTAGTTGGTAGCAATTTTAAGTGCTACAACAGTTTTCAGCTGCAGGCATTTAAATGTCCGTTTAGTGCACTGATTGAAGTGTCACAATTTTAAAGACATGGTTCGCCCCAAAAGTGATAATTACCCCATGGTTTACTCAAATACATTGAGTCATATAAAATGTCCTGTGCTGCATTTCCCAAAAGCACCGTGAGCTTAAGTACATTGTAGAATCTTTGGTACCAGTGGGGCTATGATAAGCTTAGGCTAACAATGCTTTTGGGAAATGTTGGCTGTTGAGGTTTTGAATTCCAGTAAAGTGAGTCCATCCATCAGAAAAATACTCCCCATGGCTCACTTTCTTACACTGCTGATGACATGGCATAAGATCCGGTGAGAAGTACAGTGGATAGCAAATGAGATCGGTCACAAATTAGAAGTGATTTTGTTTGGGGCTCTTGGGTTGTTTTTTATTTTTTTTTGTGAAGCAGTTTTGGTTCTTCAGTAAGTCCGTTGAGGTCAGACACAAATGGAAAAAATTGATATTCTGGAGTGATGAGTAGAGAATGATTGTTAATCCTCATTGGTCAAATCACAAATGTCAAAATGCCCACCATGGTGAATATTGTTGTAAATGCAGTTGGTAAGTCATGGTCACAGTTGGGTAATCAGTCAGTATTAAGGCATTAGATCTTAAAAGCACTCTTTGAATGGTTGTTTTCACTTTAGGAAATTAAAGCTGCATTTGAACCAAATTCTGGACAATGATGCCAGTGATAACCATCAATAAAATTCTAACAATGCAATCTCAGGCGAGAGTATGTGGGGAGTCTTAACCGCTTTCTGCTTATTTTGAAATTGGATATTAGTCTACATATTGATTGTCTGCGTGAGTAAACCATTTGTTGTAATCTAAAATCTAGAAATATTTTACAAAAACCCATCAATCTGCTTCAGAAGACATGATAACCCACTCAAAGGGGTGAAGGTTCCTTTCACAATGTATATCCAGTTAATGAAGTTTCAAAATAATAGCCACGAGCATTACCAAACTCGTAAGGGCCAGTATACATTTAAAAAAAAAAACAAAAAAAAAAACGCTCAGACTGTTAATTTCAAAGAAAGTCATATGTTGTAAAAATGCTGTACATTTTAATTTTTGGGTGAACTCAAAAATTCAAGTTTACATCTGGATTTGTTGTCAGTGCTTTTTAAATTTGTGCACTGACTTGTTCGTTAAACTCTACATTCAATTAAAGTTGAAACTCTCACTGACGGCCCTGGTACTGATTCAACTGATTTGACAATTGGAACACACCAAAGACGAATCTGGCAAATGCTCAGCTGAACGTTGGTATGTCCTGGCCTTTACCGGTCCAGATTCTAAAATAAATCTGACTTTACTGGGCTTGAGTCGACATTGGAGATGTTGGGCCTTCTGATCATTCTGATTGGCTGTTCAGCTGGCGAATCAGTGCAAGAAGGAAAAAAAATTGCATGGGTGCAGAAAGAATGTGCTCCTTGGCCATCGAGTGTCAACACTGCCGCTGTGAGCCGACACCATAGCACTAGTTCGTTGTCAGCTTGGTGTGTACCGGACTTTAGGAGTGATGCCGTTGTTAAGCCGCAAGAGAAGGGGGGAAAACGCAAATGAAATACTTCATACACTTTCTGTGTGACTTCAGTGAGGTATCAACTCACGCTGTTCATTCAATCTTCTAGTACAGTGCAAGTCAATAAAAATAAAAAAAACTTATAGACAAGGAAGTTCCAAACAGTTAACTTTAGGGCAGTCGGTTCGTAGCTTTGCTTTTAATTGCTTTTAATATCTGACATGTCAGAAATTAATCCGACCATCTGATCGAGTAGGGCTAATCTCTTTTCCCCCTGTACACTGCAAGATAAACGACTCGTGACAAAGCTAAAACTTGGTCACAAGGCAGAATTTGGCTCAAAATTGGATAAATTGCATAGTGTAACGGCTTAATAGTTACTTTGGATGTACTAAAAGCAGCTCATTTAAAAAAGTGATTTAACTCCTATTTAATATCCATTCAGAGTTTACAGGTGCACCTGAGCAGCTCCAAGGGTCCCATTGACGTTTTCCTCTGCACGGACGGTGGTGACTCCGGGAGCCTGCTGCAGAACGGCCTTGATGTGAATGGAAATCATCCTGCGTTTCTCAAAGTCTCCCAAGGCAAGAACCTCTACAGCAACAATTTGTCCTTCCAAAAAAAAGAAAAAAGAAAAAAGTTCATCCTTCAAGTATTCTTTCCTGTTCTTTGATTTCAGAAGCCGCTACAGATGGAGTGGCCGATGGCGTGAAGATGAACGGCAGCTCTAACGGTGGCGTCAACGGTTACGAGCCCCTGACCGGAAGTGCCCCTATGTCACCCCTCAGTTCCTCCTTGTCTTCCATTCTCCAGCAGCCGGAGGAGTCCATCCCCTTCGTGCCGCTGTCTCCTGCTCTTCTCAGTGATGAATACATGCTGGGCCTGGGTGATGAGCAGGGCATAAGCGACCTGTTTGACTCCTGCGACCTGGACACGTTAGCGCTGGATGACCTGCTCAGGATATGAGCCGTCCCGGAGACCGACCGGACCCGTTTTCAAGTTAGTCGATGGTGCTTCTTGGTTCCTGAATGGTATCTGGATTGGCGAGATTGGTGGGCATAACTCTGGGCATGAACTACAGACTGAACTTCACGAATACTAGAATTTTGTCGCGTTTGACATTGACCGTTTACGCATGGATCCTACTGCTAAGGGATCCAAGATTTCTGTTGTCTGATACTGTACAGATGGGTTTCTGTATCCTGATAATGTCGTTTTAAAGTTACTTTTAGTGTGGTGAATTGCATGAGCTGTGTGATTTATGATCTTTGTCATACCAGATTTCCTGACGGCACTGCTACAAATAACGCCGAAAGGTCACAATTTCTTGAAAATGGAGTATTTCTCTACTCTTAATGTGGATGTTATTGTCCTTTTGAGAAGCCCTTGCTTGCTTCCTTGGAGGAAGAAACGTCTCTGCATCATAGGTTAGCTAAGTATCAAAAGATCAGCGAGTTGTTTCGTTATTGAATGATCCAAAGTGCATTTGGTGCTCTATCATTAGTATGCTTTTTGCCAGTGTTCAGCTTCTCAGGGCACAGATCAAGGAGCGAGTGCTTTGTGTGGCCATCTAGTGATCGCTGGGTAAAATCAAATGTTTTCCTGAGCTACAGTGTCTTATCCCTTTTGTTACCAAAAGATTTTTCGCAAAGAAATGACGATGTTTATGCATTGCGGTGCGATTCATCGTTTAAACAAAAAATATAATTATTCTGCGAGTTCGGATACTACAGATTTAAATTTTAGATTGGCAAGTGAACTTTGAATATAAGCATAATGTAGTCCCCCTTAATGTTGAATGTATTTCAGTATCTGGATTGCACTGAAGACTGAAGTCTTACGAAGCCATCATGTACGTCTGTGGCGTAAATCGCCATGATTATAACGGAGAATTGTAGGTTTTTCAGTAGCAGGGTTTTTTTTTTTTTTTTGTTTTCTAATAGCTTCCCCAGCATTTTTTCCCCATTTTTTTTTTTTTTTTTTTTTTTTTTTTTGCTCATTCCTATAAATTATTTTTTTTCTCCCCACTTCTGGAAAAGGCACATTACGTGCTTATACACAGGCCACTGATCTAAAACTTTTCTTTTTCAGTCTTTATTCCTGCAAATTAGACTGCCATTCTGTTGCTTTACTTATTTTATTTTATTTTTTTTTAATAAATATTAAGGAGAGTTCAATTGTTGAATACTTCAAATGTGAAGTAACTTGTTATTGCAGTTTTTGCTGTGGTTAAAGTAAATTATGGTACATAATTTTGAATTAGTGCTAATGCTCACTAGTTCTTGATTCTGCGTTGAAATGAGGGATGGTCATGTATGCAGCCATATTGCATAGAAAGTTATGATTAATCACCAGTATCTATTCTATTCTACGGTGCAGTTTGATTTACCCCAATGTAGATTTTTTTTTTTTTTTTTAAACAATTAAGAGGCAGTTTTGTGTGCCAATGTGTGTGAAAATGTGAAGTTTTATATGTGGATTGTAAACTGCGCATCAATTGTTTGCAAATTGTTTTTAATAAAGCTATGAATTTCTGCATATTCTGCCCTGCTGTGTTCGTGTATGATGCATACAATACATACAACTGTATCACACAAGCAATTATTTCAGCTTGCATAACTATCTCTGTTGAGGAGATGGTACTATAAGTCTTTATTCATTCTCGTGAGAAACTCCTCAAATCCTCAGTGTTATAGTTTTGTCAGTTTTTGCTGCGCCTCTTTGATATTAGGTTTGAATTCCAAATTATGGTTATGTCTGTTGTTTGGTATGAACCGAAATAAAGAAAATGTCTAGTGGCCCATATTAGGAGTAAGCAGAATCACTGGGGAGTTTCCGTTCGAATAAAATATGAAAATAATGAAAGAGCTGTTGGATGAACTTTTAGTTCAGTTGAATTAAAATTTTATATACACGCTAGTTAATATGCTCTACATTGCTAAACTAACAAATGTATTTTCTCTTTCTGAATGAATGTGATGCCTGTCTTCCTCCCGCTTACCATTAGATGGCATGTTCTTCATTTGAAAGAGAAACTTTCTCTCAACCACAGTCTTGACAGCGTTCCCCTCAAATCAATGCAGTGCCATTGAATGTAGATGTTACGCTGCTTCTTTCAAAACCCGATGACCACATACATTTTGGTCTTGCGAATTTACGCGGCTTCCTTTAGCGCTGCTTTTGCAAAACGGTAACGCGTTAGCATCGTTTCAAAGGCGTTCCACGTTATTTCAGCCCTGCTGACTAAATGTTGAATTTCACATTATGCTTTGAGTCCACCCAGAACGAACAGACGGACCCGTTCATCTACAGACGTCCCTTATCTCGCCACGTTTGGACTAATGCGTCTCGGCTTCGAGCCTGTCTGCTCTTTGTCTGCAAGAAGCAGCAGCAGCAGTGAATGGGCAGGCAATCTATGATGTAATTTGTTTTGAGTAGCTCTCCTCTCGCCCATCTTTAGGGGGCACTGTTGAGACGCCAAAGAGGGCCCAGACGCACTTAACCTAATTCCCCAGTTTTTCTTGCCAGACACTAGGTTCATGGAAAGTCACAGATTTTATCAGTTATTCAAATTATAGCATCCATCCAGCAGTTAAAACAAATGGCTGCAGCTGTTCTCATTGGTTATGTGAAAACTGATATTTGTGTGCCCTTGATTAATGCTTCATTCAGCTGCTGCTGTTGTCCACGCAGGCTCCGGTGGGAAATTTCAAGCCAGACGGTCGCAGAGCGCCCTTTATTTTAGCCTGCGCTGCCACAAATGATTGTTTTGCGTCGTTCTGCGCGCCGTTCATTCCTCTGCACGCGTGTTGAGTGCTACGGTAAAGCTGGGACGTACACACGCATCGTACACGTGCGCACACGCACGGCATACGCTGCTCCTCATTCATAAAAGCGCACGGCGTGTTTTGATGGATGCTGATTGGACGAGGGCTACGCTACGCTGCCATTCGCCGCATCCTATGCGGCCAATCGGGAGCAGGCTGCTCTTCATTCCCTCTGTTTCAGAGTTTCAGCAGTGAGTCTGCTCAACCCGATCCGTTTTTTTTTTTTTTGCCACACTGCAGCGGCCAGAGGTCTGTGGATATTATAAACAAGGATACCGTGACACTGTAAAGCATCATAAAACACCACCATATGCATCTGTATGAAATCCATATGCGTGGGTGATGTCATCCAGATTTATTTGCATTCGTGTTCAGATGTTCATAGCTCAAGAAGAGATGTTTGCATATCAGAAAAAGCAGCAAGAAGCGTAGTAACGGATACCAAGGCAACTGAATGACAGGAAAATATGTACTATATACTGTGCTATTTTTTGCTGCTTGCTTCTCGTTTGCAAGTTTGATTGAAATAGAATTTTTTTTTCTTTTATCACATTAGAATCATGTTTTTCAGCATTAGCCGTGTGACAGTTGTTATGACAGGACGCTAGTTTAACTAAATGCTATTGATATATTGCGCTATTTTTTGATTCTTACATCTTGTTTGCACGTTTCATTGAAATTGTATTTTATATCACGCTTTTTTTTTTTTTTGCATTTGGCTACGTTTCTTAGGAAAGTTATAATGGTTACCCAGCTGGAAATGTGTCTTTTTCTTGTGCTTCATTCACAGATGTTTGAGATTTAAACCCAGATGCCTCTTTTGTGGATTAAAGTAGTAGCTGGACTGATGACTGAATGGCCTAACAAAACATTAGCCCACGTGTTGAGCAGTATTTAAAATAAATGCTATGCCACCAGTGACTTTTTTTTTTTTTACGGTTCTGACACTTAGAATGAAATAATGACAAATAATAAATATATTTTTACTTAATAATTAAATGGAATGCATGTAGCTGAACATATTAGGCCTTAAGCACAGCTGAATATATTTTTATAGGTTTGTAAATGTTTAATGTAATGCAAATATTTTGCCTTGTGTCCATTGTCTGGGGAATGTGGTGATGGGCATTTATGCTAAACTAACGTTGATCTTAATGTAAATTCTATTGAAACTTGAAATCATGCTTTTAAATATATTCATAATTACACATTTGTTAGGGAAATTTAAAAATAGTGCTGTCAAACTGGTAATCCCGATTAATAGCATCCAAAAAAATGTTTTTTAATTACATGTGTGTATATGGTGTATATTTATTTTGCATATATAAATACAAACACAAATATAAAAATATGCTGGTAATATATTATATATATATATATATATATATATATATATATATATATATATATATATATATTTGTAAATACATAAATATCGAAATATTTTCAAAATATATACTGCATAATAAACACAGTACACATACATGTAAAGAAAAAACTTTAATTTTAGATGCGATTTAATCACTATTAATCGTTTGACAACTAGTATATATATATATATATATATATATATATATATATATATATATATATATACTAATAAAAAAATGTGAAAATCACATTACTTTTAAAATTCAATTTAATTAAAATGCAATCCAGTACTTCACATTAAAATTTGGGATCTTATTTTAAATATTATTAAAGCATTTATTTAATTTGGCATTACAGTACATTTAGATATATATGAAAGCATGGTTATTTAAAACAAACTTATCCTTTTAATAAACTAATATTATATTATCTGGAAGTTAAGTTTAAGATCTGAAGTACACTACAAATACACATTAAACTGAACAAAGTGTATTTCTTTTCACAAGGGACTTTTATAAGGCTGCTTGTCTGACATATAGGAATTTGATTGATACGGATGTCAGGACATGTGTCTATCCCCCAGATTGCCTCGGTTTGCCTATTGAACTTGTGTAAGATTGTTTAATTATTTATGTGTTTGATATGTATATAGGAACCATACACTCACAATGCAGGCAGCGCAGTGATGGATAATTAATCAGACAGAATTGTCTGTTGTCAAGGAGAATGTATGTGATTGATCCGGATGGTTTAGTTTCCAGATGGGAATAAAAGAAGTCATTCTCATGAGGAGTGTATGTACTGTTTGTGTAGTAGTTTGCACTCTTATCACTCTGCTCTACAGGATATATCATAATACATACTCATGGTACATGACGATATAGCATGATTCATCCATCGTTTTTACTGCATACATTATAATTTTTTTTCTGTATTTTGGCATACGTACAGATTATTGGAAAATAAATGTAAAATAAATAAATATTGCATCCCATTGATTTCCATTGAATGGACACACGCACAAAATAAAAACAGTTTGCAGTTCAAACACCATAACGTTGGCTTTGCAGCTTTTCTCTTCACAAGATGTTAACTGGTGGACTAGAGTGTCGTGAATAACTTATTAAATTATTGTGACATATTTATCAGTTGTTAAGACTCTCATTCCGACGGCACCCATTCACTGCAGATCGAGGATTCACTGCTGAGCGTGCAATATTAAAATCTTACAATTGTTCAAACCTTGAATTGACTGAGGGGGAATAAATTACCAGCAAATTTTCTTTTTTTTTCTTTCTCGGGTGAACTATTCCTGTGACGTATCCTGAAATAGAATCAGAATACCGAATGCTTTTATTGGAACGATCTTTCTCACAAGAGAAATTATACCACGTCTGATTCTGAAGAATGATTGTGGATGGCTCTTACCGGCTTGAATTACTGAATCCATATGAGTTATTTTTTCTATTAAATCAGCATTCCTATTCTAATGAGTTATAAGCAAACTAACAGTGAGATAAGAAAACAATTATTCTCACATTCCTATCCTTACTGCATTAACACGGGCTCAAAAGAAGCATAAAGGAGAACCCCTGATGTTTGCTACATTGGCTTGTCATGCACTGGCTCCAGCCGTCGGGATGAGGTAATATGTGCCCCCTACATAAGCGGCAGCCACTGACCGCCACTTTAAATTGGCTTGCCGCAGATATCCAGCGCTGCCCTGGTGAGCGGCCAGTTTGCAGTGTTGGAACAGCCCATGGCTGCTTTCCGCCAGTGACAAACTCGGTCCAATTCGTATGGCGTTAATGCGAAATTAATGTAACATTTGTTGAAGGTAGCACCTTCTTGTAAGAAGTGACAGACCAGCTGTTGTCTACGTAACGCTCCAGTTGCACCAACACAGACCGAGGCACCTGAACGTCCTCTCTACCCCACCTGCGAAACGCAGATACCGCACGAGGAAGGAGAGGTAGGTTCCGGAAGTGGTCCCAGGTCTGGTCATTTGCATACCATTTGCATATAGTTGCCCCCCAAAGCCTGTTGGTAATGTCAAGAGGCCAAATTAACTAGTTTTCGGTTTGCATCTCATTTGCATGGAAGCTGCTTAACCGAGGTTGCTCTGCTAGGTGACCTTAATTGCCTTCGTCCTTGTGCAGGGAGAAAGCAGCCTCTGATTGCAATTAATTTCATTAAGGAAAGTATCATTATGACCCAGAGAATACATTTGCATGCTGTCAGGATGGGGATGTGCAAGCTGTTCCCAATCAAGTCGCGTTTTGCATGTGTAGATGTTCTGTCATACTTTTCGTAAGGATGAAAAATTAGGCCAGGCTATGATGAGTGTTGCCTTCATCAGCGCGATCAATCTCACTCAGAAAAGAAGCAGATGCATTCATTACATTAGCAGGGGAGGTTCATAGTTTTGCCACGTTAAACGGTCTGCTTTTGCCACAGGTTAATGTGAAGGTCTAGTGTCTTCCCTGTCTGAAGATAAAGCACAGGGCTGGGTGAAGAGGAAATGAACTCATTTTAAATGTTTAGCGAGGACATTTTAAAAAAGCTTTCAGATGATTTAAGTATAAATAGTGGTATCCAAAAGTCTGATATAATTTAAATCTATTATATTGCCTATTATAGGTTTACAATTATATCAAACCTTAGTTTGTTTGTTTTTTCATGTTTTGTTATGTTGCTGCTTCATGATAAATTGCTTTTCTCATTCTACACTACGCAAAAAAAACAACAGCATCTTTGCAAATTGATTACAATTAAAAAACTTAAATGATTCGATTGCATAAGTATTCAAACCCTTATCTGGGGCAATATATTTATATTGCTTGTAGATATCACTACACTTTGAGTGGAGTGAACCTGTGGCAAATTCAATTTGAACGGGTATGATTTGGAAAGACACACACATAAAAGGTCTAACAGCTGAAAATGCATATCAGAGCAAAAACCAAGCCCTGAGGTCAAAGGAACTGCCTGTAGAGCTCAGAAACAGGATTGCAATCAAAGCACACATCTGTGGAGGAGTTCAGAAAAAATTCTGCTGCATTGAAGGTTCACAGAAGAATGTAGCCTCTATTAGACATTTGGAATAACCAGGACTCTTCCCTGATCTGGCCTCTTGGCCAAACTGAGCAACTGATGGAGAAGGGCTTTGGTTAGAGGGGTGACCAAGAAACTGATGGTGACTCTAGTTGAGCTCCATGATCATATACGCAGATTGGAGTAATCAACAGAAGGACAAACATCACTGCAAAGCTTCACAGATACGGGCTTTACGTTGGTGTGGCCAAGAAGACACACAAAAATCCACTTGGAAATTTCAAAAAAGCACCTAAAGACTCTCAGACTCTGAGAAACAATATTCTCTGGTTTGATAAACCTCAATTTCAAGCATCATCACCTGCAGAGTACCATCCCAAAAGTAAAGTGTACAGGTATCAGCCTCATGCTGTGGAGCTGTTTTTCAGCGTCAGGGACTAAGGGACTCAGAGCAGAAAGACGAGATCAATGAGATAGCTTTAATGAAAACCCAGTCCAGAGCATTCAGAAGCTCAGACTGGGCAGAAGGTTCACCTTCCAGCAGGACAATGACCCTAAACACACAGCAAGAGTGGCTTATAAACAACTCTGCGGATGTCCTTGAGTGGCCCAGACACAGCCTCAATGCAGCCACAACACAATTCAATATTTCTGGAGAAAGCTGAACATGTGGATCTGCCCTCATCCAACCTGACAGAGCTTGAGAGGTGAAGATGTGAAGATGAGAATGGCAGATAATTGTGAAATGCTGATGTGCTAATTTTGTCACATCAAGCAAAGATGACTTGAGACTGTAAAGGTGCTTTACCTGAAGACTTAGGTAAGGGTCTGAATACTTCTGAATGTGTCTGAATGTAAGCTTTTTTTATTTCTAGTAGATTATGAAGTTTTTGCTTTGTCAGTATGGTGTATTGAAAATATACATACCTTTTTAATGAAGTGATAACGCTCTACATTTTATAATAATGCATAATGTTCAGTGTTCTCCTATTTAAATCTGCCTTTTACCGTATTGCTTCTTGATTGTACACCACTTTGTCACAACATTTGTGATTTATAAATGTGGTTTTAAATTATTTTTTATCATTAGTAGAAAAATGCTACATAATACTACAGTCTCAGACATTTCAGCTGTACATAGACACTTCCCCCTTCTTCCTTTTCTGGGGATTTCTTCAAATACCGCAAACACACGCCACCACGTTGAACGAGCACAAGACTGCGGGTGTGTGTGTGCGCGAGGGCGACAGAGTATATTTTCCTTTCCTCCTCAGGGTAGATTTGTAATTAAGCTTTTGGGTTGAG
The DNA here is from genome assembly GCF_018831695.1 of Puntigrus tetrazona. Lineage (NCBI taxonomy): Eukaryota > Metazoa > Chordata > Actinopteri > Cypriniformes > Cyprinidae > Puntigrus > Puntigrus tetrazona. Next base: position 7,560,914 of record NC_056717.1, on the reverse strand, counting down.
GCTTTTCTGCTCGGCTGGAGCTCCAAAAGCTTTGGAGAGAGAGAGAAACAGAGAAGTAAAGAGAGGGAGAGAGGGCGAGCGAGCAGAATCATAATGACACTGCTCCTAGTGGAGTGTGAAATTCACCTCCGAATCCATATGCCAATAGCATCTCTCACCAAGGCCCCGGCGCCCACAACAGGGGCCTCCTGAGCCTTTTAACCCCAACCTCTGGAAATCAGTTATTCATTCGTTCGCCACAATCGCGGGTCTTCTGATTGCTCTGACGCCTCTAATAAATGCTCAGATTGGCTTCTGAGCGCCGTGGTCCGGAATGAGAATCTCTTTGCGTCGTTCCACAGAGACGCTTGCCTTCCTTCGGGGTGGAAGCTTGTGGAAGCGGAACGTGTCAAATCCACAAGAGGGATCTGGGATGAAGGAGATGTGCGGGTCATACCTGAGGGCTTCTGTTGATGAGAAGTGGCGCCTCAATAACACCGTTTGGAACACCACCTTTGAGAGCGTCGTAACTCCGGCGTGACAGCGAGATTTACAGCGCCCGTTCTTTGTTGTCTTTATCCGTCTGCTCAAAATATAGATATGTTTTCCACCCCATTTGCCCCGCACGTTGAGATTGCTGCCTCTGTTTCGATACAATAACCGAACCGAAGTGGCGAAATGTTCACGGGCTGGAAAACCCTCAAAGATTTGCACGACCAAAAATCAATATCAATCCCAAACCGCCAGGTGTTTGGTGTCACAGAGCAACACTCAAATCTCATAAACTTCCATTGCTTGGAGTCATTATGATTATTGAGGCAAGCATTCAGGCACTCGAGATAGGCCTCATACTTAAGAGTTAAAAATCTGAACAAAACACTAAAAAAAATGCTTGTTTAGTAATATGTTTAGCATGAACAAGATTTTGGATAGAAACAAACATTCAGCTGAACATTTCTACATCAGCACAAACATTTTGAACATTTTATTTCATTATTGTTTTTAGTCTTGAGTAATTTTTTTTTCATTTTTTTATTTATTGTTTTAAAAATATGGTAACTGTGTACTGCCAAATGTACTAAAACGCTTTTATAGTAAACCAATATGTGACCCTGGAGCAAAAAAACAGTCATAAGTAGCACACGTATTAATATATGTTTGCTCAAAATCATTAGGATATTATGTAAGATCACGTTCTATGAAGATATTTAGTACATTTCAAAACTTTTTATTAGTAATATGCATTGCTTAAAACTTAATTTGGATAAAGTTAAAGACGACTTTCTCAGTTTTTTGCACGTTCAGATTCCAGAATTTCAAATAGTTGTATCTCATCTAAATATTGTCCTATCCTAACAAACCATACATCAATAGAAAGCTTAATTATTCGGCTCAATGAATGCCTTCTGAAGCGAATCAGTGCATTTGTGTAAGAAACATATCTATATTTAACACTTTAGAAAGCGTAATCTAATCTCTATGGCTTCATGAGAGAGTGGCGTTCCAGCAGATTGTATTATAGTTATCTGCATGAGCATGTTTTTAAAATATATCTTTAAGATTTGAAGTACACTACCAATACCATTAAGTGCACTTCGTTTTACAAGGATGGACTTCCAGAAAGGCCATCTTGAACTTCACACAGATTTATTACTCTTTATGAAACGTTTGCAGTTCACAATCATTTGATGAGTGAGATTTTTTTGCCTAAAATATTCCAACGCCCTTTTCTTTTTACTGTAAGCAACCACTTGTAACATACTAGCATCTGCAATACCGTTCTCCAGAATCTTTAATGTCTTAGAAATATTCTGTGATATTATGCCCCCACCCCCTTTAATTCTGTCAGACTACACCCAGGAGACAACTGTCAAGTAATTAATAAGTAAACAGGAAACATATCACTGAGCAGCGCATGAATCATTGGCAGGTAAAAATAATCCTCTTCCTCCCAGTTCAAACCGACGAGAGGAAATAGGAGACAGACTTCATGAGGAGCATCGTTCACGGATAATACACAAAGTCTCAACGGATATTCAGCCCAGGCTTTGGCAGCGCTCCAGTCCGCCAGTGTTCAGTAGCCTGCAGGTTCAAGGAGTGCAGAAGCCAGGAAGTGTTGAAGGTGTGCAGTCGCTGTCGATCCCAGAATGCATATTTAGCCCTATAGGGCTCTTCTACGGTTGGCGTAATGCAGCGTTAGTCTTTGATCTGCACGGCGCGCTGGTGAACGATCTCAGCGGGGCATATCCACTGCCTGCGAGGCTTTATACATTTGCTTCCATGCAATGATGCTTTTTGTATCAACACTCCAGGCTATTATAGTGCATGTCTATATGTCTACATAGGGCAACACGCTTCCGGCTGTGGAAGTCAGAATGCATACAGATATCTTGAGCACTCGTTGAACTTTGAAACCCTCGGGGAGGATTGTGTGTTAACTCTCTTTAACCAACAGTGTGCCTTGTCAACGCATGCATGCAGACAGCTTGCTCAAACAGACGATTTTAGATGCGGCAGCTGACCTATGCATGCATTTCCTGCTGACTCTTTTACTGTATACCTTCATTTTTTTTTCTCTCGCCTCGCTACAAATGTTAAGTAAGTGTCTTATATAAATTTGTACAGAGGCCAGCATATTTGTTGTGAAACATGAAGGTGGCCCCTTGCAGAGTGTGACTTGTGTTCAGCCAAGCTTGAATGTCAGGATGCTTTACCGAGGTGGGTGGTGTTATGCAACTTTTTTTCTCCCAAGTATATCTTTAAGCAGGGAAATCAGCTGTTTTACTGACAGTGTATCATTTATAGTGCTGGGCAACATTTATTCATGATTAATTAAATCCAAAATTACATTTTTTGTGTACATTATATATATATATATATATATATATATATATATATATATATGTGTGTGTGTGTGTGTGTGTGTGTGTGTGTGTGTGTTATTATGTTTATAAAAAAACACATATATACATGCATTTAAGAAAAAATGCTGTTTATTATATAATTATATTTAATAATTATATGATAACATATATATGTAAATATTTTTCAAAATTATGTATATGTGTCTTTTTATATATTTACCTAATAATTATACAAAGTAAACACACACACACACATATATATATATATATATTTTTTTTAATTTTTTTTTTTAATTTGCACTCATTCATTAAGCTGACACTGATTATACTGATTATTTTTAGTCTTAGTAATTTCAGTACTTTAAATAAAACATTTCAGTTAGCTGTATAAACATTTTTTGTTTGTTTTAATATGTGATAATTGACGGAAATTTTGCAATGACCAAAATGCCAAATACCGCCCACACCTTGTTGTATCCCTTGTTGAAAAAAAACCCACACACATGAAAGATATGCTACCTCAACAGGAAAGGGTTTGAGTGATAAATAATCAATATCCAACCTGATGAAATAATATTTATTTAATGTTATCTGCATTATATTTCATCCGAAACAACAGTGTTAATACTTATATTGGTCAGTGTTTGGTCAACTTTTGAATGCATGACGGAGACATGTGAGCAGAGTTCTCAGCATTGATAGACCTGTCAGTGGCAGATCAACATGCCTCTTCATTTCTCTCTAACACAGTAGGAAATTAAATTAAATGATGTGGATCATGTTAACTGTGACGAGATGATTGACAGGGCAGTTTAAATGATGACAGGATGCAGATAACTAAGCAACAGATCGGTATTCTGCTACATACTGAAAAGTATATACTTTTTTTGTAACAGTAACAATACTTTTAGGACATACTATAGGCAAACCAAGATGCAGCCTCTTAAATAAAAAAATTAAATAAAAATCAAAATATATCCTGCACTACACAGATTTATTTATTTAGTTATTTTTTGAGAACCTCATTTTTTAAATAGTTTTAAGCAAAATAAATGTCTTTTGTCAGATTGATACTAGCTTGATTTTTCTTTTCGGGTTCACATAATGGCCTTCACAGCCTTCTGGTAAATATTTGAAAAAAGTCCCTTTGATATGTCCCGCCCCAAACTTCCTGTCTCAGCAGGAAATACCTTAACACAAAATAAACAACTGCACTCACAGAGAAATTTAATGGGTCTTCAAGGCCCTACCATTTTTAATTTTCTCATGCTTGGAAAACATGTCCCTATAATTTTCCAACAACTGTTTGGTTGGCCTCAGCTGGTGTGACCCGAGTTTGTGTTCAGCGGTGAGTAATAGCGTGACCCTAATAACATGCCTGACACAGTGGCTTTTTTGAAGAGCTGTATTCATCGTACGCCTTCCTGAGTCACAGCAGGATAATCAACCGAAGGTCCACAAGGTTAACACTCTGTGTTTGTGTGCACGTGGCTGTGAGTTTGCGAGCGAGAGGTAGATGAAAAAAAAAAAAAAGATCCTCCCCAAATTCCCCTGCAAGGACATCAGAAAGCTTTCAGCGAATGTGCAAGATGGAGGTTATTGGGTTTAGGCAGTTAGTGTTTTAACAGCAGCCCTGGTTTCCTCCCCAGTGGTTGTGATGAGTTCAGTGAGTTGGTATGGAGGCTGGCACAAAGGGTTTTTCCACATGGTTTCAGTGTGCCAGTCCATGTGCCCTTCGGTCATTGTGGTATTTCTGGTGTTTGTTTTACTAGAACGCACTCATTTTCATGCCTTTCACCCTGACCGCTTTATGCTTGCCAGGTGTGCACATACACGTGCACCTACTTGATTGGCTGTTCACCCAGTGCAGTGTCACACAAATGAGTTGTGCGTCTCTCACATTATCTGAATGTTACGGTTGAGAAATGTTATAATGTACACCTACTCCCAAAAACGGTGGTAGTGACAACCGCAAGCCGAACTGAACAATTGGTTGGTAATGACATACAGTTAGGTCCGTCTATATTTGGACAATGACTCAATTTTGATAACTTAGGCACTGTATGCCACCAGAACAGTGTTAAAAAAAATAATAATCAAGATGAAATTGAAGTGCAGTTATTATGCTATAATTCAAGGGCCTTTAGTTTTATCTTTAACAAGCTAAATGTATAGTCAATCAGGTTGGACATCGCAGAATGTTAACCCAGAATTTTTTTTTTTACCTTCAAAAACTCATAAGTTGCTTTTGCTGTTTAAATCATCATCCATAATCGACTCCAATTGACTGAATCTAGGCAGAGAGTTTATCCCCATACACTTCACAATGAATCTGTCTCCATGTTTAACAGATGATGTTCATGAGATGTTCCAAGCCATATTTATTTATTTTTTTCCTGTCATTCTTGTACAGGTTGATCTTAATTTCAACTGTTTCACTTACAATAAATGTATAAATATAAATTTTCACAATTACTTGAAGAATTTTATATTATGACTTCAAAACAATAGATTTGAAAACTGATGCATTTAAACGTTAGCATCAGACATATCCAGCTTCATGTCTTTGTGTTTATATAGACGGTAGGTTTGTTCGGTAGCTCACAGAGTACAGAGATATACTTGAGAGACGAGGAGCTTTGGTTTGAATCCTGTGTAACTACGGTTCAACAAAACAGTTCAAATCTGTGCAAAAAAGTTAAATGACACGGATGCATCAACAAATGTGTTTTTATATCGGTTTGGCATTTGTTAACATTTTCGTGTAGGTTTAGGGTTGGATTTGGTGTAGGGCATATTTCCAGCGACTTTTAGCGACAGTCCACGGATATTTAACCACAGAAATATCAACTTGGGTGACATGCCCTTGCAGATGGACTGAGGAAGAAGAGAAATGGACTAAGTACCTTGTGATGTTTCTGGGTTTGGGAACATTTCAGTTGTATTTTGCTCTCTATGGACGGTCAGAGAGCTCTCAGATTTCATGAACAGTTTCTTCATTTGTGTTTGAAAGACAAACAAAGGTCTTACGAGTTTAAAACAACACGAGTATTTAATGACAGAATTTTTGGGTGAACTATGCCTTTAAGGGCCCATTCACACAGGCCGCATCTTTGCATTTAAAAACATGAGATGCAGTGCTCAGGAATGTTTTTCAAGGCCCTGATCCCACAGAATGAGTTTTTTTTTGCAGTGAGTGGTGCCTTTTTTTAAATTGTTTTTCTCAGGCGCCTCTCGTTTTTGCAAGAGCACCTGAAGTTGCTTGGAGTTCGACATGTATATATAAAATATGGGGTAATTTTTATTTTTGGGTGAACTATTCCTTTGAAGGTGGAAGTTAGTCACAATGCGAGGTTTTGAGCACCAATCCATTCTCCTTGAAGAGACAATATATGCTCATAACAAACGATGGATGCTTAGGAAATTTAAAAGGAAGTCATGTAGTCAGAGATAAATTAGGTGAAAACAACTATCAAACAACGGTTGAACAAGGTTCTAGAAAAAGGAATCGATTCCAAAGCGTTAGAACTGAAAAGCCCTAAAGCGCTGTTTGTGCCAGTCAAAAAACAGTAATGTCAGCCATATGTGTGACCTCCTTGGCAAATGAACACGAACCCGCTGCCATCTGAACAGCACCAGGCTGCTGACTACCGCTAAAGCCCCAGTCAAATCCCAGAATGCTCTGCCCTGAAAAAGCTAACAGGAAAGAACCAATATATCAAAGTAACTGCCAGAGTAATAAGGTGTAACATCTCGGCTTCTCTCCAGCAAACAGGTGCAGGAGTTCTTGGAATCGCACTGGCAACGACATGCAATGTATCGACTGTAAACAGTCAGCAGTTCATAGAAACCCTTTGTAGCAAACGACGCTAGCAGGAAAATGTGGCAACTGACACCGTAGCAGAATACTTTTTTGCTCATGCACACACTTTGAAGTGACCTTTATATGCTGTGTCACACCAGCGAGGAATAACAAAAAGCAGCCTGTGAACCGAGCGCTTCAGTGCTTCCCACCGCTGCAGTACTGGCACCCGCACCGTGACCCCGCAGCGGGCCGAGGAGGAGTGGAAAATAACTGTGAGCGTGCTGAGGAACGGGAACGCTGTGACTGACAAATGGGTCATTTTCTCGAAGACATCTGCGCACTGATTGGCTAATTGTCTGGGAAGTGTCCTCACATTTGAGTCACCACGCTGTGGGAAATGAGGGATATTTCTTTGTTTCTTAAAGGCAAAAACGGGAGTATGAAATAAAGCCTTGCTAAAGTAGAGATGGAGTCAAGGAAATCTAATTAGGATCATTTAATTAAATTAGTTCTCTTTCCAATAATGCGACTCAAGGGAGTGCTTTAGTGTCTCGGAATCACATGGTAATTGTCTCAACTTTATTCCCATCTCTTTGTGTTTCTTGATATATTTTCACTTCATCTAGGAATGGCTTATTGCCTGATTTTAAAAAACGCATCCATTTCGAGTCCTTCAGCTTTGCACGTGGCCATGTTGTTATCTTCTGTGTTTTAGCATTAAACCCCGACTTAATCAGGAGTGACACGAAAAAAACTGATGAGCAATAAAAATCTTCCAAGTTATGCCAGTTCTGCCAACAATAAAATGCGTTCAGCAACGCAATAAAGTTTAGTTCTGTGACCTTTTTAGCAGTAAATCATTCTTAAATATGGCCTGCCCTCAACCTCCGTGTCCTGAAAAAAGGGTTCAAAAAGTCATGAAACTCCATTGAAAAGGACACATTAAAAATAACAGCCTGTACTATAATATATAAAACTTTTACTCTATATTGTGTTGTACATTTTTTTATCAGTCTGAATGTCAGCTGTGTGTTTCATTCATTTAGTAAAACCTTCAGATTTGCTGATATGATCTGTATATATATATTTTTGTCATAAGGATAATTTATAATAAGTAATGCATCATGAAGTATTTTTTTATTACATTATTGAAATTATTTATTTGCAGAATAAGTCATTTTAACAAGTCTTTAGTCAAGTTGTCCTTCCTGACCAGAAATAATATCAAGATCAGCTTTAATTAGAGAAAAAAAAATCTTTAAAAATTTTAACTTTAACATTTTACAAGCCAGAAAAATTCACATTTTTGAAAAAGATCCTGGTGTGAATGGAGGTATCTGTTCTAATCAGCATTAAGAGTTCCCTGTTTCTGTGACCCACTTACATCAAAACATTATTTGTTTGTGTGTGTGTGTGTGTGTGTGTGTATTAAAATTATGTGTGTGTGTATTTGATGATTTAAATAATATTATAAAAATAATGTTACCGCCACTACTCGTTATTTTTCTAATAATTCAGTTATTCCTTATACATATAATTCTGCATATTGTGTAACACAAATATCTACAACCATAAAAAATGTCTGAAAAACCATGTTCACAATATCTTTAAGTTCCGTACGCTCTACTTATGCAGTGTTGCAGGTGATAATAAACGTGCAAAACAGAGAGAAATCATCCTCACTGGTCTGACTGGCTTTGATTGTGTTGTTATGCGATATTTCAGCTGTCGCTGTGGAAAAATACGTTTGCGTAATCTTGGCGTGTTAGCGTTTTATCGCTAGCTTTTAGCTACAGGCTAACTTCGCAACATAAAGAATGGCTTGATAATAACACAAGAAGGCCTGTGTCGGTCTTGTTCCCAGTTGAGTATATTGCTCTGCTCTCACAGTGACCTCTCACAATTGCTTTTTGCTGCTGGAGAACACACAAATTAGGCCTAGCCCTTTCCAGCAAACCTAGGGTGGAGGCAACAAGATGAGAGAAAGGGCAAAGAGGGAGGCGACGTGTGAGGATGACGGACGGAGAGAAAATTAAAGAAGAAGCTCTCCTAATTTCATGTCATGCGAGGACAGCTCTCTCACCACAGAAAACCACAGAATTTGCAGGGATTTGTAGGAAAGTGTCACATTCTTCAAGTACACGACTCAATTTCTTCTCCTTGATCCATTGTCAGGCCCAGCTAATGTGAGCTAGGCAAAATTAATTCTGCTGTGGTGTTTTACAGGCTTCGGTATCTCTCTTTCTCATGCCCTCTACAAGCTTTTCCTCTGGAAATTTCCATTCCGCATTTTTTTATTTCTGCGGCTTATGGCTAGAAATTGTTCTGTGACTGGCACGTTTGACAAGTCTTGAATCCAACACATGCCTTAATGTGCCTGCGCTGGGATACAGCGGAATTAAGCTAGTGGCCCGCTAAATGATTTTCCACCGATTTGCAGATGTTAACCTTCTTTACACAGGCGTTCTGAAAACGAAGGGAGTTGGTGCACATGACCGTGTCTGCATCCCCACAAGCTCTTTTCTGAATTAAACATCCTGCCAGCTCTCTCCGTGGCCTCTGGAAACAACGAATGGCCTGGAATTTCTCTGCGGGTTTCGGCAGTGAACAATAAGTTTCAGGTGTATATGCAAAATAAAGGGTGTGAGGGTTTTTTTGCATATGCAAAAAGTTATTGTTATAATCGTCCGTTGTCTTGACTTTGGGCATGCATATTTGTTTGTCCAAACAGTGGAAGATCTGGTGTTGAAAAGATTCATTAATTAATTCTTCGTCGCCTGCATTTTTTCTCTTGTAGACAAGTCAAAACAACGTAAATGTTGCAATGTCATTTTGGTCACTTCGCCATGTTTGAAAAGCAAATTAAAGTAAAGGCACAGTACAAAACAAAAATGAAGCTTCCCACTAACACTGCAATCTGATCTGGTTTCGATGTAAAACTGTTATATTAATATTTTTTAGGCTACTTAAAGACAACTTGCAATAAAGTAAGGACACAGAAAAAATTTGATTTAACTAGATTAAACTAGATTAAAATAAAAAAAAATTTAAATACAATTTTAATTCAATTAATTACAGTTAAATAAATTTTTCATACCACTGTTCTTAGGTTGAACAATCAATATAAAAATGCACATCCATAAGTATTTGCATATTTGTAATTTCACAGATTTAATTTTTTTATTCTTTAATTGTAGGTGTGTTTTTTTCATTTTAATATTTTGTACTTTGCTGGGTCTTTTCATGACCAGGGCACTTAGTCCTTGGCTTATTGCAAAATTAAAAAATTGTGGCATCCTATATCTTCATAAAGGTGGTAAGGAGGCAGAATATCATGTTCGCATAGACTTGCACAGTCTGTTTCTTTCAGTCTCAGGTGACCAACGGCCATTGCCAATAGCATATGTGTCTTCATCACTGAACTGTAGCTAATGGAGTTCATTTGTAAAACAAGGTGTAGGTAATTCTAACCTAAATTAGTGTGATTTTTCACATCAAATTTTTTCTTTCGTATTGCGTGCCTGCGATCCCTTGACACTTCAAACCCTTTCAAATGTCACGACTCTCTGGCTCAACTTTGTTCTTGGGGTTCCAGGAGGCCGTCTAGAGCTTTCTCCAGGAGACTGTGGCTCAGGTCAAGTGCTCTCGAAGCAGAGAGTCACTATTTCATGTTTCCCACTGGACAGGAAGCGAGTTTCACCCCTGACCATAGAGAGCATGAATGAATGGAGAGAACAACAGTCTCTGGCACGCCACATTAACAGCAAGGCAATGCAGTATTCATGACTGTAATACCCAGAACAGCACTGTCCGTTGTGAGATCTGGGTTCACCTAATGCACATACGCTGTTTTATTTTTTTCTCTCTCTGAATGGTTCTTATGCTTCTTTCTATCCTCTCCTCACCGCTCCCTCTCTTCTTCCCCTTGAGGTTTTTGTCAGAAGCTGTAAAGCTAATAAATATCCGAAACATGAATAAAACAAGATGACACTTAAAGGCCTAAAGATCGGCTCGGCCAAAGCAACCTCTGAGGAACTCTAAGACCTGTTCAGACCGGCTCTTACCTCATCACAAGACTTTATGGTATTGTCATATGCATTTACAGTATAATGGCTGCTGTATGTCTAACCGTGGGAATATCACTCTAAAATATCACTGAAAATACCTCGCATTAGTCTATGCTGGTTTTCTGCACCAGTGCCCCAAACCAGGTCAAAAATATGTTTTGATTGTCCGAATGAGAGTTTTGGTTAAAAACTGTGGATGGACAGCCTAAATTTTAATTCAAAAACATATAGCGCATAAATTGTAGTCTGTTCCCAAACAAATGAGCCAAATGTTTTTAGTGATTTAAAAAACATACAATGTAGGCTATACAATATAGTCTGATCTCTGTTATTATACTGTCAATCAAAAAATACAGTGCAACCAGTTTAGTCTGATTCCCAAACATATGACTCTCATAAGCCAGTTCTTTTTAGTAATTTAAAAAGCATACAATGAAACAGTCGCGCTACTACTATAACCACTCTGGCTCCACACAGACTGTTACACATAACCCCGGACTACATTTCCCATGTTCCATTGCACTGATTGGATTCACCTGCACTCAATTACACACACACTTTAACCTCTTAAGACCCAGTGAATATTCTATGGTACTACGGTGATGCAGAGAGATTTATTATTAAAAGGTTTTTTTTTTTTTGCATAAAAAAAGTATTTTCGTCGCTTCACAACATTCAGATTGAACCACTGATGGCAGGTGGAGTATTCTGACGATGTCTTTCATGCTTTTCTGGAACTCGGCAGTCAATGGGACTGTCAAAAGCTTCTCTGTTTTCATTTAAAATTGTGTTTAAATTGTGTCAGACAACCAAGACAAACCAAGCTGCTACTTTATATATATATTTTTCTTCTCACAGTAAAGGATCCAGGCAGCTTTCCAAGTGCCAGAGTTCACTCGAGGCATCTGGAGACTGGGCAGCATTGTCACGGTGACACTTTGCCACTTAATTTAAATGGCACACTTTCACGAAACCTGAGAAATGGCATCAAGCCCTTCACGAAAATCACACCGCGACCTTTCCCACATTCACACGTGTGCAGAACAACAAGAATTGTTGGTGTTACATCAACTTCCTCTTAACTTTGTTAAGGAGCTCTTGATGTTGCGTAAAAAACAACATGCTACACAGAGCCGCCGTCGCATACCTGTCCTGCGGTCTTCAATACCTCCCTTAAGCTCCTGTAAATGCATCAAGGTGTTTCTCGATGGCGTGTAAGCATTCAGCTCGACTGATTGACTGCTTCATACATCAAGGCTCACACACAAAAAGCCACCGGGGGTCTTTGTGTGTCTGGCGCGGGGCATTGGCTGCATTGAAAATTTAAATTTCCTTCTGAAAAGGCGCACAAACTCCCTCAAATCACAGAAAGTGGCCAGGCTTTCAAAAAGCAACCATGTTTGCTTAATTTTGAATAGAACTCATTACAAGGATCCGGGCTTGATTTTGAATGAAAACACATTTCCTGTACTGGTGACGATGTCAAATCTCTCTCTCTCTCCAATTGTTAATTCTGATTGTTTCCTCTTTGTCTTCTGCCCCTCTTGAGTGCTGAAAATAAAGAAAAAAATAGAGACAGCAACGAATTTTAATTAATTCTAATGAATATGCAAATTGCCTTGAATCCTCTGGATAATGTGGTCTTTTCAGTTTTATTTGATTCAATATTTAGAAAGGATTCGAGTGTGAAAGCAGCGGCGTGCTGGAAAAAAACACATCTTCCCCTGCGAACATAATCAGCACCTTATCCATCTGCAAGGCCACAGACAAAAGCCAAGTGCTTCCTATTTCTTCATTTAGCATGTATTTGTGTGAAGAGATGCTTTGTGGAATAAGTGAGGCTACTTTCATTTTTTTTAATCATTTCATTTCTTTAAAGTAATAGTTCACCCCAAAATGAAAATCTGCTGAAAGTTATCTCACTCCCAGGCGGATTTGGAGAAGCATCACTTGCTCACAAATGGGTCCTCTGCAGTGAATGGGTGCCGAACAGCTGATAAAAGCATCACAATAATCCACATCGCTCTGGTCAATCAACTAATGTCTTGTGAAGCGAAGACCTGCGTGTTTGCCAAGAAAAACTCCATCATTAAGATGTTAACAAGATTTCATTGATGGATTGGATTCATGGGGATTATTATTGTGATGTTTTATCAGCTATTGGAACTCAAGGGCACCCTTTCACTGCAGAGCGAGTGACGTAATGCTAAAAATCCTCAAAGTCTGAGTGAATTTTTTTTTCGGTGAGCTATTCTTTTAAATACATCGCTAGATATATAATCTTAATTCCAACGCCAACATAAAAGATGCTTGCGTATACCATCTGCACAGACACACGGTTGATTGTTTTACCTCTTTCTGATTATCAGCAGCGTTGAAAGCTTTGGGTAAAACGAGGTTCACAGCGTGCATGAGATTTTCTAATTATTTATTTAATTTTTGTCTGCTTTTCACTCACTCGCGCTAGAAGCTTGAGGGACTGGAATGTTTATTACTTGTGGAGATAAGGGAACCTCAGAGGCCCCGGTGGTGCTTTCTGCTGCAGCAGAGGGGTGTGGGTTAATTTTTCTTCAATAAAGGGGGTAATTATTTCAGCTCGGATGGGGACTTTCGCTCGAATTTCGCTAGACAGGTTAAGAATTAACAAGCAGCTTTTGGGTTTGATTCGGGAGGAATGCATGACGAACTGCGATGGTGTCTGTGGAAAGATTAAGAGGCCTGTGATCAAAGGCCAGTTATTCAAGCCTGACGGCATGTTAAATTTCCCTGCGTGGCATTGCTAGGATGGAGAAACCGTCCTCTCGCGCACCCGTACCTCTGCAGGAAACAGGGTATGTAGTCTCGGGTGAAGGAAATGTTGGGCAGCGTGTATGTGTTAGCATGACTCAGTGGTGGTGTCTGGCGGTCCAGATTTGCCCTTGTTCTGCAGCAAGGGAGCAGTTGGTAGCCTGAGGAGGCAGAGTTTTCACAAGTAAGGTGTGAACAAACTGCAGTGAAGTGGAATTGTGGGTGTGTGTGTGTGCTGCTACTGTCGCCGGAGGTTATGTTAGGTGCAAAGACTGTTATTTAAGTACTTTTTTCTTCCTACTTCACTTAGTTCGGAAGTGAAAAATGAACACGCACGGAAAAAAAAACAGTGTTGGAAGATGATTTTTGGTGCAATCTCTGTGACATGGCTAGGGCTGCATAATTGATCAAAAAATATAAGCGATGATATGACTGCAGCTGGCACGAGCAAGCTGAAGAACCAAAGCAAAAAGCATCATTTTAGAATTACAACAGTAAGTGATGCATAATGCAAGTACGAGGTCAAAATGAGCCATTTTTTTGGAAAAATTCACAAGTAAACAAAAATGTTCTATTTTTGAGAAAAAGGCTCACCTTTCAAACAGACAACTTAAGTACAAAAACAATCATATTTTGTAGATTCGCATGAGTAAAGTGATCATTAAATATCGCAAAATATGTAGCCTTTCAAGTGTAAATGTTTTAAATGCTTCAGTTTGGTTCTTAAAAAAAAGAAAGAAAGAAAGAAAGAAAGAAAGAAAGAAAGAAAGAAAGAAAGAAAAAACAAGCATGAATCCAACTTTGATTTCAAAGTAGTACTTTTATAGCTTTTTTTTTATTATCGTTATTGATTTTTTTTGCACAATTTTTTGTTATAAGTAATAATATGCATATCATCTGGCAAAATCCCTGTACTTGTTATATCACAATGCACAGTCCTACTCTTTACTACCAGTTACAGCACCAAAAAAAAAAAAAAAAGAATAAAAAAGAACAACAGAGGAATAGTTATTGTATAAATTATTATGGCAACATTATATGTTACATTTACAATGCATTAAAGGTTAATTTTAAATATAGTGATATAATATATCAATATAGCCTCTTTATACCATATACCATAAAACACCATAAAATCACCACAGTGATTTATTAAAATGTGCTGTTCATACAGGCAATGATTGTTTTTATTATTTATTTAATTTTTTAACATGTAAAGCACTATTTGCACATCAATTTCAAAATACCAGTGAACCTCTAAACAGCTGTCTTCTTTTTGACTGTGTTTTCATTATTGTGTCAAACATTCACATTCATGCAGCTGCTTAATATCTTAAATATGTTAAAATAAATGTACTAATTCTTTCAAAACAAAACATATAGGGCCTTTGAAGATATATATTACAGTTTGCAGTAGTTTCCTCACATGAAACTAAAACAAAGTGTGTTTCTGATAAAATAATTACTCGAGGCATACAGATTAGTTACGCAGAATTCTGTGAGGGACCAATCAGAATCAAATATTTCACAGCGTTGCCGTTTTAACTCTTGACTACCACTCCATTTAAACGCACAGATCGCTCAAAATGTCAACATTAACTTTCATCAACACGCACCACAAAAGCACATATATCCAGGCAGTGTCTCGGGAGAGGAGATATTCATACAACCATTAATCACACACAGGAGTTACTCTCCCACTGCACATTTACCCACCGCTCTGACGTCGTCCAGATCACCTCGTCTTTAATTAATGAATGCTGCTAATTGATTCAGAACCAATCAACAAATCATTTGCATAACAACAAGAACAACATGATTGATTACTCATTGAAGGTCCTGTGTGTTATCCTAATGTCCCATTTGGAGCTCTCCTTCTTCACAAAGAGTTCAGCCAGGCATGTTAGCCAAGAGTCCAATTACCAGCCAGGCTTTATGAGCATATGAAAATGAAAGAGGTGAAGATAAGAAAATACGGTTAACCAAAAACAAAAGGCGGCTTCACAGGTGAGTTAAACGGCTCTGAAAATGAGCAATCATGCTTGTTTCAGTGTGACTCAATAGTCAGCCATCATCGCTGACTATATGGTAAGTCCTCTTTCACCTCCCCGTTTCGCTCCTCCGAACCTTATTTGTCAAGGTGTAAGTAAGCTATTTCGGTAAATGTGTGAGACTTCCATTTCATTAGCTGCCATAGGAAAATAAATAGAAGTGTAATAAAGTGTTCAGATAGCATTTTAAGCTGATGTATGGTCATGTAACAACGTGCCCCTCAGATGTTACAGTATACCCCACCTACAGGGCATGTGGTCACAGTTCATTTCCATTATATTGAGGTATATATAGTCAAAAAGTGTTACACTGTGCCCCACTCTCCCCTACATTTTCATTAGTAGGGTATACTGCATGACCACTAACTCTGTTTTTAGGGAATATCAAATGTATTTAACTGGTCTCTCTCTGTATATGTGATTTATTATCGAAGTGAATCTGTTAGTCCTGGGTGATCTCATGTAGCGTTGGAAATTCAGTTCATTTCAGTGAAGCGTTTGAACTGAACAGCTATCTTAAAAAGCGCTGGTTCATTCTAACCAAAAGTGTGAATTTAGTGTTTAGTATTATTTTAGTACTATTTTACCACTTTTTTTATAATGTTTTGCATGAAGATTATTTGTTTTGCTTATACTTTTAAAAAGTTCTGTCCTGTGTAAGCGTGCAGGATTACACAACCGCACGGCCTCTATCAGTTCAGCCCATATTCAGCACTAATGCTCTTTGTGCGGGGATGGTTTTGCTCCTATCTCATCGCGTACATCAGATCCTTTCGTGTGCTGAGTTCTCATCTTCTCAGTCATTTCTTTCCTTATCTGCGGTGCCGGACAGCATTAAAGTGATTAAAGATGAGATGCCCCCATCATGGGCCAGATATATAGCATTAGCAGTTTATGAACAGCATCTCTCTGCCCTGATCCACAAAAGCCTGACTTCTCATTGAAATCGGCGTATCCTCTGGGGGAGCTGATAAGAGAGGCATCATATTCCTCACAATTCATTGATTTCCTTTAGGATTTATTAACCAGCCACCTTCGTTTTAAGTGTCAGGGTTGCACAGATTGTAGTTTCCCTCAATGCCCAGGTGATTTTTAGATATGCTTTCAATGGCGGTCCCTCCGTGATTTGACCACAGACTGTCGCTTATATTAACACGACAGGTTTTGATTGGGGATTGACAGGAAGAGAACAGACAGGAGGGTAACCTTTAGCTGGATTAGAGGATTTCTGTGTGGTATAGCGATAGGGCATGTTTGTGGTACTCTGATGTTGTACTGTTTTGGTCAAACCATTGATTTTTTTTTCTTGCTTTGAATTTCAGTGGAAATGTAGAGAGATGCTGTTTGGAATGGAGCTGGTTGAAGATAAAAGACTTTTTAACGAACTGAGGGGATTAACTGGTTATCAGTGCAGGAGTTGGATCCCCTTTGGCTTTGGGAAAGATGTGGCCAGGAGCTCTGAGACCCTCACTGGGGATTATGAGTCCTGGGGTCTCCTGTTTACTTAACATACAGGATCGGTCATGGTGCTAAACTCGCACCAATAGGATCATACAACTGCATTCCTCACTGACCCGGTCGTGACACTTCACCTTTTTACAATCATATTGCTGTCTTTGGTTAAGAAAGAATCATTGCGCGAGTACGTGTTTAGCTAGACCTTTCGAAAATATACTTTTAAAAACAAAGTTTCTTTAATCGTACTCCTACATGCAGCACTGTTCAGATCCACAGTGTCCTGAAGAATGCTAAAATAGTTTTTTCTGTTAGATTGAAAAAAATGGCGATTTTCTTTTTACATTAAATTCAATTTTATTTTACTCTACATCTATGAAATATGGAATCTGTGTCATTTTATTTAATTCATGCGGGTGATGTGAACCGAATAATTATATACTCTCAACAAATCCTCGGTTTGTGCTTGTAATTCACGACCAGTGTTTTGTTTTGTTCTCTCTGCATTCATCATCACACAGTGCAATGCATCTTATGTCATCCGCTGTTAGTGCTGCTGCATTTCACAGCCAGCGTAAGTGAGAAAAAAAGTGTTTGTTATGTTTGAAATATGGATGTTTATCTACCCATATATATATATATATATATATGGGTAGATAAAAATCCATATATATATATATATATATATATATATATATATATAAGGTTCAACATAAATGTGTCATATTAAACATTCATCTGATATTTGATTTCTGCTCTTATGGCTGTTTAAGAAAAAAATATTGTTATTATTATTACTATTTGCTGGTATTTGTCAGCTTTAAGTAAAGCAACGTCAATAAAACGGCAAGATATGAGACTTATAATGCAATGAGAAATATAATCCATTGTAACTTAAGTGAATTAATTGAATTGTGTTCATTGTGTGTTATAATTTGTCATAATCTTAAAAGCTATAACCACAAATAAATAAATATTATAACCCATTAAAACTGTATAACTGTATGAATATTCCTAAAATGATACATGTTATTTATAATGCATTTTGTTCTTAAAACTTAATAATAATGTTTTCCTTATTGTTTATAAATATAATATTATGTTTAATTTGCTGCTTTCGAGAGCCAGCGAGTCACATACTTTATATAAAAAATAAAATGGCTGTCAGTTGCAGCGACCATTTTACAGAAAAGAAAAATTGTGAACATTTTACTTCATACAGTACATTCCCTACATAGCAAGGGTGGGGAAAATAGCATACTTTTGCTTTTTCTTACACCTTTACAGTGTTTTAATTTTTATCGAAATATGTCAGTGTTTTCTGCTCTAAATAAAACAGGATTTGTTATGGCATAATAATAAAAAAAACAGGTACAACACATTAGCTGAGACGTTATTGATATCTCATGCTGTTGCCGGCTCTGCTTGCATTCTCACATACATATTTATTATTCACAACACATAAACAGCACCAACTGGCTGGAATGGAAATACATTTCACATCAAAAGTGTCATTTACAACTAATGCAACATAGATATTGTAAATTACAGTGGGTGTATTTTATTTTTTCACAGGTGATTTCCATTTTGCGTGTGCTGATGTGATTTACAGTTGTATGGCATACAGTTTGTTTTACAACCTTTTTATGCATTTGGCTTTTTTTACGTATCATCGGTTGTTTACCCTCAAATTGAACCCACGACCTTGGAGTTGCTTCGTGCTCTGCGCTTTGAGCCAGCCGTGAGAGCAAAGACACGAGCACAGCAGAGACTTTAAAGTTTGTGTGATCCGAACATGCTGTATTTACGTCCGAAATTGTCAATCCGATTTCACAGTTCTTCTCGTACCTAATTTAGGCAGAAACGGTTTTATAAGAAAATGTCTTTTATAATTTGATTTAAGAGTCGCGGCGAAAATTGCGTTCCTGAAAACCAACTCTCCGTCAACCATCAGTCAACGCTTATTCAATTAAAAAAGACAGTAATCAAGTATAATTAGCAGCTTTAGAAAGGAAGATCTAATTAGCGAGTCCAGTCCAGATCTAGTTAACTATATGCTATAAGTAGCCTAAGGCACAATTAACTTGATTTTCAAAACATGTACAGTAAACAAATCCATGAGATATGTCAAAGTAATGAAAAGAAAAATGTTTTATTTAATTAATTATTTCTTTTTAATAAAGTGTAACTATTTTGAACTTGCAAGAGCTCAAAGCACGTATGTAACGGATATGGTAATGCTGGGTTGATGGACATTTCCCGTAAATGAACCAGTTCTTTGGCATTGGTTGTAGTGTGGAACATGAAACCAGCCACTAATTATTTGGTCAGCTAATTAAATAAAATGAGCAATTCAATTACGGCTATCCTGTTTTCGTTCAATCATCAAATTATAGTAGCACACTGTTAAGCTTTTCCAAACCAAACTGTTGGCAAAATCACTGCCTTTGTCTGTGATATAGACAGATAGATGGATGGATGGATAGATAGATAGATAGATAGATAGATAGATGGATGGATGGATGGATGGATGGATGGATGGATGGATGGATGGATGGATGGATGGATGGATGGATGGATGGATGGATGGATGGATGGATGGATAGATAGATAGATAGATAGATATTACTGGATGATTAACAGATGAATGAACAGACAGATGGATAGATATTTAGAGATATAAATATTCATGGAAACCAAAATCAATCAATCAATCAATCAATCAATCTATCTATCTATCTATCTATCTATCTATCTATCTATCTATCTATCTATCTATCTATCTATCTATCTATCTATCTATCTATCTATCTATCTATCTATCTATCTATCTCTGTTGTTCTTCCTTCAAAGAAGCATCAGATGCTGTGCGGAACATGAAACCAGTCACATAAAACTAATTATGCAGTCGGCGTAATTAGGAGCAAAATTAATCAATTAAAGTTATTAATTCCCTTTTATTAAATCATCAAATTGTGGAAGCGTAATTGTCAATCGCGAGCTTTTCCAAGCCACATTGTCAGCAGGCTTCGGCAAAGGCAGCCTTAACTGAGACAGATAGATAAAACAGAAAGCTGCACAGACATGACAGATTGAATTCTGATGTTGTTTAATATGACCTAGTGTATATCTCTTGACTTTCTACTCTGACCTCTAGGTCACGGAGTGCACTTTGTCGCGTACGAGTACAAACATATAGAAATACGCTCACAGCCTGCAGCTTGTTCAGGAGCAAATGTCAGCACACGAGGGTCGAGAGTGTGTGTGTGTGTGTGTGTGTGTGTGTGTGTGTGTGTGTGTGTTCATGCATTTCATACTCATATCTAGCACCTTTTTTGAAAATCAGCACAGTTCCACTAAATCTCGTATATATCGTTTTTCCTTAGCTGCTATTAACCACAATATTAGGTCATATTGTTTCCTCAGAAGCTGACTCCAAAAGCTGTCGGAAGAATATTAATATGTTTCATCAAATACATATTAGCCAGACGTGTCCTGTGCTCCCAGTGCCAGCACCACCGAGGCTTTCATGGGTGAATGAAAACAATCCATTTAAGACTTTCCTACATTTCAAAAACACACTAGTGCTTTTCTTTTTCACTCGCATATTTCGCCAGCTGTTTTTCTTCAGGTCTTGGCAGAATATCCAACTGTGCTAAAGAGGTCTAATCATGCCTGCGCTTGTTCCAGTCTGTCAGCGAAATGGATTATTGTTAAGATAACCTTCCTCTGACTAAGTCACAATTACACTCGGTGCAAACATTGAAAAGCTAGCGTTCTTTTCATTGAATTAAGGAGAGAATGTGTTGGCAGCTTTAATAAACTGAAGAAAGATACTTGCTTTCGTACAAGGACACTTTTCCGCGCTGCGTTTGATTATGTTTTAGGAGGTGAAGCTGAATGGTCGTTCATTGCGAATGTAGGAAGATTCATTAAAATGACAACAAACATACGGTAAGATTAAACTGTTACACAAACCGCTCAGTTTTAGCGCGCCTCGGCAAACTATGAATGACTTGTAATATCAAGCTTTTTTAAAGTGATAATTCACCCAAAAATAAAACTTTCTGTTAGAATTTATTCACCCTTATGGCATTCACGAACCTGTATGAATTTCCTACTGCTGTGGAACACAAAGGTTGCTGGACGTCAGTGTTTATTACTGTTATTATTTCATAAATCAGTTTTGGATTTTTTATCTGGTCCCATAAAACTCTCTCTCTCTCTCTCTCTCTCTCACACACTTTCAGTATGTATTGTATTTGTACCATATCACCTTGTCTTGGCTATCATGAGCTGCTTTTTTTTTTTCCTGTGGCATTTAGCTCAGCCAGTGACAGGCATGACTTTCATAGTAATTATTTGTTTTGGCTGTTCTAACCCGAGTCTTTATCTGCCCGTTTAAACGTGGGCCTTTATGCGCTCTTTAGGTCATATCTTAAAACAATCACCTACCAAGTCTTTCGCATGAAATACCATTCCTATCTGTCTCTTGCCCAAGTGACGTAAACTTCAAAGAGCAAAAGATAACATACGTGGGCTTTTTTTGTGTTTAGAAAGTGGTATGCCATTTCTTCTTCCGCTGCAAAACACAACCGTGTCAGTCAGTGTTCGCTTCGCAGTTCTCCCTGCATATTTTTTGAACATAAACACCCGGCTCAGTCATGCTCTTTGTCTTGTGTGTGAGATTGTGGTGGACTTATGGATAAACCTGCGTGTTTCCGAAGGTGTGTATTTTACATATGTTCGGTGATTATGGAATTCCGAGCATGTGTCGGGTTGCTCTTGATTGCATATGTCTGTGTTTTCATGGTTGTTATTGTTTTACTGTCATGTTCTGAGCAGGCGTACATTAAACACATTAGACACACTTGAGACCACCTACTCATATGCACTCTTTGCCCACCAGAGAGCCATCTAGCGAAATGATGGAACAGATACATGCCTCTCTCTTGTTCTTATGCCAAGCTGGCTCACCAGCATTAAACTATGTGTATTTTTAAAGTATTAATACCCCCAGCCTCTCCCAGGACCATTTTAATTTTAGTCAAGGCTGCGGTGGTTTCAGCTTATGAACCCATAGTACTGCTTGTACTGAGTGCTTAATTTAACTTATAAAAATAGCTAGAAAGAAACTTATCAGTAGTTTATTAGCATAAATCTTTTTTTTTAATGAAATACATGCAACACAGAGAATTATTAAAGATATATATAAAAAAGCATATAAATAAGTAAATAAATAAATGACAAGTTTTTGAGACAAACTCTAATCCACTGGCGTATTTTAAACACCTACACTCTTAAAAATAATGGTTCTTTAATTGCATCTATGGTTCCATAAAGAACTTTTAAAACTTCTAAAAAGGTTCTTTATAGAACATTATACAAATTTTTCTCATTTGTTCTTTTAAAAGCTGTACAATTAAATGTTTGGCACTTCCATAGTAAGAAAAAAAAATATGAAAGTCAATGGTGACCCAAAACAGCCTGGTCACAAACTTTATTCAAAATATTTTCCTTTGTGTTCCGCAGAACAGAGAAATTCATACAGGTCTGAAACTGCAAATGGCATCATTGACTGCATATATCTTTCTTTGCTGGTCTTAACTGCTCAAGAGCGGCCTCTGCAGTTGCGGAGGAATGGAAGAAACAGTTTTGCCGCTCAATGCTCAGCAAACCGGAATAATAATGGAAATAGACCTGAATAAACATGAGAATTCATCAATTTTTCTCTGAATATGCACACTTGAGATCTGAATGGTTCCAGTGGACGTTGTTTGACATGAACAATTTGCCAGAGCTTTCATGACGAACAGGTATGTGCTGCTGTATTACATCCTAAAGTCCTTGGTCACATTTCCACTTGTTTTGATTTTGCATGTTTTGATTTGTACTCCTGAGGCAAATTAATTGTTTGCTATTGCTGAAACATTTCTAAAACAGTGATATCAATTAGAATATTGAAGCTGAAGTGTCATAGCCTACTTTTATAAGTGATATGTACAATGTGCATTTAAATGTACAAAAATGTAAACAAACAGGCCTTGGGAGTGGACTGCTGTAATCGTGTGTGTGCATTAACATAGTTTATTATATTGTTCAATATAGTGTGCAATACTAATAACCAACGTGCTGTTGGCCATGAATGTTTTTTTTTCGATAATATATACATATCTAGACTAAAAAAAATCAAAAACTTTTAAATGTTTTTTTTGTCATTATTAGGCTGCATTATTAGGCTGCACAATTTCACAACTTCAACTACTCTAGTCTTAAAATAATATGCTTACTTGTTTCTCAAGAAACGTTTCTCATTGTCATCAGGGTTGAAAGCTGTGTGGATTTTTAAAAATTCTTGGATGAATAGAAAGTTAGAGAAGAAAAGCATTTAGCCGATATATAGCATTATATCTATAGCATTATGTCTTTTATTATCACTTTTGATCAATTTAATACACCCTTTATGAATAAAAGTTTATTTTCTTAAAAGAAGCTATTACTTGGCCCAAGTTTTGAATGACCGTGTATAATGTAACCAAAGCTATTTTAAGAAAAAAAACCTCTAACATTTTGAATTACACACACACACGCGCGTTTTATATTTTAGTTACTTATTTAATTTGTGTAATTTGCTTAATGTGCAGGTTTTTTACTCTTACAATCTTTGATCATGTTTTTTTCCTCGTGTTTTTTAATGCCTGATAAAGAAAAAGCAGATGATTATGATACTGAAGGTGGGAGATTTTATTGTGGGCATGGAGCGCTAGCTCTCATTAGTGAGGATAACGCATGATTTACACACTGCCAGAAATAACGGCAGTAATTAAGAGCACCTTACACCTTACACACGGCTCTGTGCCTGTTCGCCAGATCGCTCCTGAGCTGCCTTTTACCTTCCTTCAGTAATGGTCTCTGGGCGACAGTATCGTCAGGATTGTTGACTGAAATGAGAGCGTATTGTCCAGCAGGGGGGTGATCTGATGTGAGTCGAGATGGTTGGATCTGAATAATTTAACACATATGGGAACCGTAGAATGAACAGCCACTCATATCAGAGAGTAATGCTGCGCTCTCATCTGCTCTGTGTGTATGAAAACACACACACTCACAAACTCACATTGTGACCCCTGCAGTTTCAGTGCAGTGTTTTTATGGCAGAGGCTCAAGCTATTAGTCCTGCCTCTGTAAGCTAGGCTTTCTGCTTGGGTTGCCATTCGACTGAAACTGTTAATAACCAAATGACAGGAAATACTGATTAATTGATCAAATTAATTGCAATAAATCATGCTAAAATGCATTAAATCAACAGGCCTACTCTTTGCGTGCACAAATTCAAAAAAAAAGTGCAACTGTTAACTTAAAGAGCCGCTGCTATTTGTACCCCATTTAGCCCATAAAAGTTAGCTTTTTGGTATATACCAATGCATTTATGGTTGTTTCAGTCGTATTAAATAATATTTTGGCTTAAATAAAAGCATAATAACCATTTGGGTCTCACTTCTCTGCTTTGTCCCTCCAGCTTTCCTCTAGTTATATTTTCAAGGTGAGCCTGTTAGGTGCTCCTGATTATCTTGGTTTTGGTAAGGCGTCCTGGCAGGATTCCTCTTACACCTGGAGGTGAGCACATCCTGTCCCTAGGATCTTAGTCAAACTGTCAGACCATGAAGGAGAGGTGGAAACAGAAGGAGAGAGGCAGAGAAAAGGGAGTGATGAAAGGCAGTACTTCTCTCCCTTCTCTCTCCATAAAGCTGCTCTGTACTAACCACACCATAGAATCCAATAAGATCAGTGTATGTTTTGAATAGCACAGTGCAATCGCACCACTACATGCTGTGCACATTATGCAAATTTTCTTTATGCATGGAATACCTGCTGCATAGTATGCCATAATACAGACTTCTCAGCGTATTCTTTTATCTCCAGTATGACAAATGATGACCAATGAAATTAATCTATCTATCTATCTATCTATCTATCTATCTATCTATCTATCTATCTATCTATCTATCTATCTATCTATCTATCTATCTATCTATCTATGCTTCATGCACTATTTTGTACATTTGTTTCTATAATGTAAATCACAAAACAACAACAATAAAAAAAGCATATACCCAACTTAACCAAATAGAGCAAAAAGCAATAAAAAGCAATAAAAAGGAACCTTCATGCATTTCAAGCTAGATTTTGTCAACAAATCTCCAAGAATATGCTTGGATTGCCTACAACAAGTCAGGGAGACCCATGTTGCTCCAGTTGGCTCAGTTCAGATGTAAATGCTATTGAACATAAGGTACAGTTCTCATAAATCCCCACATGAACAGTTTTCAGACTCCACACTTTCTTGGCCGTGCATTCATCCATTTTTTTTTCTGACAAATCCCACTCTTTCTGCCTCATCATGTCATCCATGTTTAAGAGCAGGGTTGAATAATGCAGGTGAGGTCCACGGGCCACAGAAGAACGCCTATAATTGGTCTGGATGAAGATAATTGAATCCTCTCTCAGCAGGAATAGAGTAGAGTCACAAACGCTGCTTTCACCTGACCTCCCTGACACTTCAAAGTGTCATTACCCCGCTCTCCCGTAGCCCCGCTCCTCTCACACTCCTCTACATTAAAAAAGAGCGTGTGATGAGATACTTTTAACGGGTCGCCGTGTCACCTGGTCTTTTGTATGTGAGCGCGTGTGTGAGTCCTTGTGGAATGTGATGCAGTGGCATTACTGCAGGGGCTGCTGGGTAATGGAGGGTAATGATTCTGAATGGTTTGGAGCATTGTTGAATGGGTGATTGAGATGAAGGGTCAAGTCACTCCTGCAGAGGCTCTCGCAGCAGAAGGATCTTTTTGAGACAATTACCTGCTGGAGAAGTCCATGCCGTTCAGTGTGAAGCCCAAGAGACTTCTAAAGTATTGCAGCACAATGTGTCCAAAATCCCTCTGATAGATGTGATCTGCTAATCAGAGGACAAGTCCACAGAGGACATTATGAGGTTTTGTTTTTGTGTATTTGTTTTGTTGATTGGGATTTTTTTGTTTTGTTGGAAGCATAACTAAAGTTCTTCTTTGTTTGTAGTAGTCAAGCGATTCCTGTAGTGTTGGGGAGTAGCTAATTACTAGTTACACTACACAAGTAACAATACTAATTAACCACATTTTCCATAGTGTGACAGCAACTAGCTGTGTTTTATTTATGCATGTTCACTGCATCACTGAAAGCAATGTTACATTGTTAGCTAAGTGAGATGTTAAAGGGATCATGATCTGCCTTTGTTTTTTTTTTTATTTGATACTGTTCACTGAGGTTCACTCATAATGTGACCAAACCTCCATCTGTGACAGAAAGGAGAAAAAAAATAAACCTTGGGAGAAACCAGGCTCAGACTAATACTGAGAAAACAGCATAGATGCCATTCTTTTTATGATGTAATGAGTACATCAAGTGTTATGGGAAGTGTTCCCAGTTTCGGCTGATTGAATGAATGCAGCCTAACAATCCTTTAATGGATGCGAATAATAGAAGCATATTAGTTTGTTATATGTAAACTAGATTAAAGAGATGGATCTTTAATCTATATTTAAACTGACTCCTGAACAATATTAGGAAGATTGTTCCAGAGTTTGGGTGCTAAACAGGAAAAGGATCTGCTGCCCACAGTTGATTTTAATATTCTAGGTATTATCAAATGGCCAGAGTTTTGAGAATGCAGCAGACGTGGCGGACTGTAATCCATCCAATGTTTGATAGGGAGCCAGTGCAGTGTTGACAGAACTGGGCTAATATGGTCATTGACTCTAGCTGCTGCGTTTTGGACCAGCAGCGGCTTGCTTATCAAGCGTGCAGAACAATCATCCAGTAAATCATTGTAATAGTCTAAATTCAAGATCATAAACGCATGAATTAACATTTCTGTATTTGACATTGAGGGGATAGGTTGCAATTTCGATATGTTTTAGAGATGGAAAATGCTTTTTTACAGAGGCTAGAAACGTGGCTTTCAAAGAAAAGATTGTTATCAAACAGAACACTTAGGTTCCTAACTGATGAAGAAGAACAGACAGAGCAGCCATCAAGTGTTATATGCTATTCTAGGTTATTACATATGGGATTTTGGGTCCAATAATAAAAACCTGTTTTTAGCAGTAAGAAATTACCCTTCATCCAGTTTTTTATATAGACTATGCATTCTGTTAGTTTCTCAATTAGGTGTGTTTCAAAGAAATATAGAGCTGAGTATCATCAGCATACGCTACGAACTGATGTTGTTTATATGAGTACCATTTGAACCATGCTAAGGAACTTCCACTAATGCCAACATAGTTTTCTAGTCTATTTAAGAGAATGTTGTGGTTGATAGTGTTGAACGCTGCGAGATCCAATAGCACTAATAAAGAGATACAACCACGATCAGATGACAGAAGCAGGTCATTTGTAACTCTAACGGGAGCAGTCTCAGTACTATGACACGGTCTAAATTCAGACTGGAAATCCTCACAGATACCGTTTTCTCTGAGATCAAATGTAATTGTGGAGATATTACCTTTCCTAGTATCTTTGACAGAAAAAAGGATATTTGAGATCGGTCTGTAATTAACTAGGTCTTTAGGGCCCATATGTTTTTTTTTTTAATGAGAGACTTAATAACAGCCAATTTGAAGGTTTTGGGGACATAACTTAATGACAATGAAGAATAATAGGAAGCAGCTCTTTTAGTAGCTTAGATGGAATAGGGTCTAACATACATGTTATTAGTTTAGATGATTTAACAACTTTATACAATTCTTCCTCTCCTACAATAGAGAATGAGTGGAATTGTTCCTCAGGAGATCTATAGTGCACTATCTGACTACATGGTATATGACTACATGGTTGCAATTTTATCTCTGATAGTATCAATTTTGGAAGTAAAGTAAATTATAAAGTCATAACTGCTGTGATCTTGGGGGATGTCACCTGTTCGTGCTTTGTTTTTCATTAATTTAATCACTGTAAATACCAAGGATTATGTTTTTTTTTCTTTTTAAAGAGACAAAAAGTAACCAGATCTAACAGTTTTTAATGCTTTTCTAAAGGATAGGTTATTTTCCTGCCAGGCTATAATAAATACCTCTTTTGCTTTCCTCCAGCTGCTCTCCATTTTCTCTTTAGGGTGTGAGTGTGATCATTATACCAAGGAGTCAGCCTGTTTTCTTTAATCTTTTTTGAAAGGAATAGTTTACCCAGAAAAAGAAAATATCCACAAATTTTTACTCAACCTAATGCCATCCTAGGTGTATACGACTTTCTTCTTTTAGAGTTTTTTATTTTTATTTTTATTTTATTATCCTCATTATTTTGAAGCTCTGTAAATTGGATAAATATTTCTATTAAAATTATAATGTAACTAACTGACTGATTAATTGCTGAGTTCTGACGTAAGTTGTGTCATACATAAATGTTTTTCTTGAAGAAAAAACATGAGTCAGTTATTTACATTATAAATTAAAACTGGAAATGTTTTTGCTACAAAACCCATCTATCCATCTATATATATAATATATAACCCATCTATATATTATTTATATATATATATATATATATATATATATATATATATATATATATATATATATATATATATATCAGAAATCATTAGGATATTAAGTAAAGATCACGTTCCATGAAGATATTTTTTAAATGTCCTACTGTAAATATATTAAAACTTAATTAAGAACTTCACCCGTAAAAGCTTCATTTATCTTAGGAACACAATTTAGGATATTCTGGATGAATATTCTGGCAAATAGATTCAAACTAATGAGCCTTTTTACTACAAAGAACCATCTTATAATATTGTGAACAGATATGTGAACTCATGTGTGTTTTTGATTCACAAAAGCACATGCACATGGGGATTGATTGACTGACTTAGTTTTCTTCCACAGTCATATTAATTTGTATAAAATCTATCTATTTTAGCCCTTACTTATAGACGAGGCAGTGAGAAGTTTTTGCTCCAACAGGGGGTGAGATGTGCTGGTATCTATGAGTGCTACGTTATCCCTTTTAAGTGGATGTGAGGAACTAACATGAGATTAGCCAGCATGCATCACATGACACACATCACAAAGCCAATTGAAATCTTTTTTTTTTTTTTTTTGTTCTGCAAAGACGTGTCCTTAAGGCATTGTGGAGAATACAGATTTTCAATGCTTTGGAGACACGGTATAGTACCTGAATGCTGTTTTTGTAGGTACATTTTACAAATTTATGGGAGTGAAACCGCATTTTTTAACTCTCAAATTGTTTCTGAACTCAACCAGCTAGTTTTTGATAATGATGCTACTGAAAGTCAACCAATGTGTGCCGTCAAGCGGCTAGTTTGCAGGATGGTGGAGTGACAAAGACACCAAACTGTTGATTTCAAAACATTACGGTCGAGTGAGTGCAGGCTGTTTAGCACCAATAATTTGAAAAACAAAAATAAACGGATGACACCTCGCCAATGACGGTTAAGAAATTATGCGCAAGTCAGTATTTAGACGTGTAACTTGTCAGCTTTTGGGAGTGATTTGTGCTTTGCAAACACGGAACGATCACTTCACTGTACGTAGCAGATACTGAGCTTCTCGGGTTTTCAACATGTTAATTTAAAGCTGACACTTGTGCAGTGTGAATTGTGAAGCCAGCTTTCATGGTTTCATTTTGACTTATTTTATTCATGGTTTTGTTATGGAATTATAGATGATGAACAGAAACGGGTTAATATAGCACTTTATGGTGCCTTTTTTTTGAGCAAACAGAAATAGCGAATACATTACATTATCAAATCGCAATACTTATACATTCATAACTGTAAAAAATGGCAAAGCTTGTTGTACTGGCAGCCAAGTATTAGGATTCAGTATCATACCAGTCAATTCTATATGATAAACTGGTTGCGCTGTATGGCTAGTGATTCAAAAACATA
The DNA here is from genome assembly GCF_018831695.1 of Puntigrus tetrazona. Taxonomy (NCBI): domain Eukaryota; kingdom Metazoa; phylum Chordata; class Actinopteri; order Cypriniformes; family Cyprinidae; genus Puntigrus; species Puntigrus tetrazona. The sequence goes on along the minus strand of NC_056717.1, from coordinate 7,530,957 downwards.
TACAGAACAACCAGTTTAGACAAGTTCATGAACACATAAGTCTTTTACTCACCCTCATGTCATTCCAAACCTGTAAAACCTTTGTCACAACTTTAGATATTTTTGATAAAAATGGAAGGTTTTTCACCCTCTATAGACATCAGCACAACAGGCATGTTCAAGGCCCAGAAAGAGGGAGAAGAAATTGTGTCTTGAATTGAATTTAGTAGTATTTTTTCCCTACATACTGGCATATAGAGTTGCATTATATTGTGCCGTTCTTTAATTAACGTTTATTATTAATAGTAGCATTGTTTTGTGTGATTTTTTTTCTATTTGATTCCGACAGCCAAAATGAAACTCTTAATTTTATCAAGTTAATACTCGCCGTGTTTTAATGTGCTCGTTCAATAGCAAAATAGACTTAGAAGTATTGAACCTTTAAGTAGCATCAGTGTTTTTTTCTGTTTCTTGTTAATAGCTTGCAGTGTTGCTATGTACTGTATAAAAAGGCTTGACTGCAGCTCAATTATGTTAAATTATGAGTGGCATATAGCGAGATACAGTTTCAAGTATTTTCTTCAACAATGCCTCTGTTTCCTTTAACTTAACACGAACCCCTTTTAGTGTGGAGAACTGAAGAAATTGATTTTCTTTTTCTTTTTTTCCCTCTCTTCTCAGTAACGACTCGTCCAATAGACTGATCTGTTAATTAGTCATTTCCTGTTACAGTCAAACAGAGACGGAGGTGGACATGTGCTGCTTCCTTTCCAAAGCCGGCATGTTAATACTTGATGAATTCCTCTCCACGTTAACGCTCCTTTACATAACATTTGAACTTCATTTAGTTTTGGTAAATGTGTATCTATGTTTTTTCTTTTTTTTTTTCTTTTTGGGTTGCCCTATTTGTTATGATATTCTAAAGTATTCGTTTACCCCTCTCTCCTCTTTCTTTATCCCTCATCTGTGTTATTATGAGCTCTTGTAATAGTTCATATACTGTAGGTTTAAAGTACATATGAAGGTTAATTGGGGTCTCTTTCTTTGTGTTGTGGTTATAAATAGATTATATTGAGGAGACACCTTGAGACACGCTAATGAATGATTTGTTTTTCCTTGTTTTAATTAACATGGTGATTACTTCAGGGGGCCTTGCAATGCTTGGAGCCCAACATCCTCCTCTACAGAGAAATGTCATTCATGATTAGACTTCAACACAACAACAGATCTTAGATAAAGCAAACAGCAATGATGGCTATTAGAGTCTGTGATTTTGCGATATTATTGCTTGAATGGACTGCCGTATCAAAATTAAATAAATGACATTCTCTAATGTATGCAGGCAGTCGTGGCTAACAGGCTGGTTTATCACGCCAGTCAAAGTGTTTCTTTGTAAGCGCAAGTAAAATACTCTGAAATTGTTTCAATTATTGTCATTAGATCTTTCACTAAGCAAGATCTATCTATCTGAGCGACTGTTAGACTCTACAAATCAGCATTACATGTTACTATAATACAGCATTGTGTGGATATTATGAGTATGGATATTTGGAGTGTTTTTGGTCCTATTATGTTTGTTAAGGTTGAAATACACTGCATGATTTAAAATCTGAACATACTGTAACTATGAGGATCGCACACCGGATACAACAACTAGGAGACGTGTGACAAATGAAAATGACAAATTTTCAAAAATCGTGTCTGATACTATCCGACTTGATGAGTTCATAGTCTGAAACACGTCATGTACGTTAAATGCAAAACATTTATTGTATCTAAAATACACTCGCTACATTTCCACTTTAGCACAATCAATTATATTTCACTATATCTTTAGCCCGACCTTTATTCAGTTAAAGTGCATTAAGTACAAAATTAGTTCAATTTAACAGACTTTAAGGATTTGGTGTATTAGAAATACTGTACAATTGCAGGGAATTTTTAAGTACAGAAATTTGTAGTATACTTAGCATGAAATTAATGTATTTTAAATACATTTTAGTGTATTTGTTTTTCCACTAGGGTTGGTTTACAGATTTAATGATAGTTAGGAATTGTAAAACATACATTTGTTTATCATTTGTTTTTACTGTAAATGACCTAAAAATGACATTGAGTTGAACGAATATTCTATATCCAGTACACAAACAACCTTTACTCGCACATGTCTTTTTAGGTCTGACTGTGATATTTTTAGTCTTTCTGTATATCCTCAAGGAGAGTGATAAAAGGAGGGACCCAAATAGAAAAACAAACACGCTTTAGCTGTGCTGGATTGTGAGTTGTGATGGTTTTTCCTTAAAGCCTCTTAGAACGTCGGCTCTAATCCCGGCATTGTGCTCATCACATCTAACATTTACAGTATGTATGAATGGTTATGCAGCATCTGACCATCTGAACCCCGCTACTAATCATCGGTGGTGGTTGAGGGTTAGCGACACACACGGAAATCGTGAAATGCAGGGACGCTTTATGATGAATTACTGTGGTACTATGATCACATTGTAGTGAAATAGTTGTGAATTTGCCTCCTTATCAGGGAGACGTTGTGGCCTCGTTGAACTATTTTTTGCATTTATTACTGGAGGTCATAAATTCAAATCTTGCTTGACTGACTGTTTTTTTAATGCAGGAATTAAAATTGCAGCCATTTGTCAGTACTTGTATATCGGTGATGAGGGCATGTTTTCATTGGACTGGAGAGCAGCCTCAGTGAGCGCTTGAAAAATGAAGTCTGCCATTGATCACAGAGAAAGATAATTCTTCATATTTTGGAAGGTTTTTGAAGGCTGGTAAAGCAACATATCCTAAAATAGTTTTCTTAATTAAAACGTAAGTAGCGCTTAGAACATAATTCGTTTGGTTTATCAACATTACTGTAGATTAGTCTAAAAATGTCTAGAGTAGCTTCAGCGTGTTCCACAGAACTGATGCTTGCACGCCAATTGCATAACACGGTGCATTAATATTCAAAACTGCTATGGTGTTTCATTGTCATTTTTGTAGACTGACATTGAGATTAATAACTTTTACATACTGTTTTGCATCTAATGTGTTTTTACACAAATTAAAAAATAAATAAATGCGAAGCTGTACGCAAATATACAATTCTAATTTTAAACAACATGACAGTAACTCATAAAGTTCACATGTTACTAACGATCAGAATAAATAAGCAACTTACAAACAAATATAAATGCAGTATAACAAGCATACGAATACAGTAAGGTCCAGAAATGTACCATAACACATAGCATTCACTGTATAAATAAAATACAGAATAATGTTTGGAAAAACTGTTTTGTTGTCTCATTTAAAATGAATGAAAATGACAACAACAGGTATATTTATATAATATAAATATTATATGTCATAATTGTTTGTGTCTATGTGTCTGTGCACTATTCTGGAGCCTTTCTAATACTATGTCCGAAAACACGGGCACTTTTTGAAAACTTTTTTCTTTCTGCTGCATTACTTGGTTTGCAGTTTGTTTGTCCAAGACCAAATGTTTGACCGTGTTCCACACTTACTCTGTTTCTGAATTTAATTAGCACTGCGATTTGTTGAGCATATGAATAGTCTTCATGCCATCCTAGACCGATGGGCCCGGCTCTGTTCTTTCACCACAGATCATGAAGCACTCACGTCTTCCCCTGATCTCTCACTTTCCTTCTACCTCTCCACCCACGCAGTCACACATAACATAACAGGCACAGTCATTTTTAGAAAGCAGCTCTGAATATGAATCAAAGATGGCACCCTATAATCCCAGGGCAGATAAGTTTGAAATCCCCGTAGAAACGTGGCGTTCTTTTCACAGGGGCCAGATGGTGCTGTGAGCATTAATGCTGTATCTCCAGTGTGTCAGTTGGAGACAGAGAGAGACAGAAATCCCGTAAAGCCTGCTTTCACCCTTGCTCGCTCATTCCATCACTTTTGGATTTCACTTATCACATTTAGTTATTGCCGCAGACCTTAAGCCTCACATATGATCACATATTTACCTATTTATCACTGTTTGTCCAACTGAATGTGTCTCTGGGGCTTACGGGAGCTTTTATCTGACCCCGTTTGTTGTCTTTTCTATGATGTCTGACCGGTTATAACAGAAGTGGCAATTTTTGTCGCAACTGGTGGCTTGTAGTTTGTTCGTCAAGGTTAATCACAAGTGTGTTGATGTTTGAGTTTATCTTTCAAGGTCAACTCCTGCGGAATTGTGTAAGTGTTGTTTTGGAAAAACTGAACCAAACATCTAGCCAGTAGATGAGAGCCGCGCTAATGTCACTGTGTTGGGTCGGCTTAAATGCTAAGAAGCAGCCTATTGAGAAAACGTTTACACTTTAGGGAAATCAACGACGAAATGATTTACTTTACAGTTGTCTCTGCATATTAACGGTTTACTCCACCCCAAGACGAACATTTTGTCATGAATCGCTTCATGACCGTCGTTCCAAACCTGTAAAAAAAACCTGTCTTCGTAGTAAATCAACAATTAAACATAGCGTCATCTGTCACGGTTGCGCTTTCGCGGGACGGATGACACGAGGCTTAGAATAAACTTAAATGGATTTAATCTCAAAAGGCAAAATAAAGATACAAAACGGCAGGCAGGTAGAACAGGCAGGCAGGATAAACACACGTAAAGACATCAGGTAAGGACCTCGACGCTCGGACAAATAGAACTCAAAACACAGGACTTAAATACACGGGGTAATAGAGGAGACACAGCTGATGACAATAACATAATTAACACAGAGGAAGGCAGGGCACAGGGAGCACATGGCACGGGACAAAAACAAACAAAGAGTCCAGAGATGTGACATTACCCCCCCCTCCCGGAAGGTGCGTCCTCGCACCTAAAGGGTAACAAACAAAAACAAACAAAAACCAAAATGACTAAGATTTGGGGATACCGGGTCTTGGGAGGAGGTTGTGGTGGAGGACGGATCCCCAGGAGTGGGCAGGCAGAAGGCAGAAGGGTCCAAGGAGGTGTAGAAGGACCAGAGCCCAGCTATGGTGGTCCACGGTGGGGCCGACGGAGGGAGGAGCCAGGAAGGAGACAGGAGGAGTCCGGAGCAGGAGGAGATCCAGAGCCCAGCTATGGTGGTCAGGAGCCGACGGAGGGAGGAGCCATGGAGGAGGAGCAGCCATCGACTCCATGGGGCCGACCACGGTGGCGGAGCAGGTGGAGGAGGAGACCGAGGTGGATCGTGACGTTGGAGGTCAAGGCTTCGGCGACTGACACGGAGACGGGGGGCGGGGAAGGACGCGCGCGGAGCCAGAGCGACTGAGGACTGAGGTGAAGCCGGAGGAAGGAGGAGCCTGACAGAGCCGGTGGATGGAGGGAGAGGCAAAGCCGGGAGGAGAGAGGAATCCCGAGGCGACGGATGGTCGACGACAGACCAAGCGGAGCCGGAGGGACGATGGAGCCTGGTGGAACTGACGGATAAGGGCTCTGGGTCTCGGAGGCAGGGCGGTGAGGTGATCGTCCACCCTCGGCGGCGATGGAACCCGGCAGACCCGTGGCGAGCATGGTGAGCTGAGGATGGCGCGGGGCTGCTGGGATCCATCGATATGGTATGGCAAGGGTGGGAGGTGGGAGAACTTGAGGCGGCACTGGAGGGAGCGCACGTGGCGCGGGCACTGGGAGGCGCCGCGTGGCGCGGGCACTGGAGGAGCGCGCGTGGCGCGGGCACTGGAGGAGCAAGCGGGCACTGGAGGAGCGCGCGCGCGCGGCGCGGGCACTGGAGGACAGCTTGGAGGAGCGCAACTGGAGGAGCGCCGCGTGGCGCGGGCACTGGAGGCGCGACGTGGCGCGGGCACTGGAGGAGCGCACGTGGCGCGGGCACTGGAGGAGGCGCGCGTGGCGCGGGCACTGGAGGAAGCGCCGCGGGCGCGGGCACTGAGGAGACGCCGCGTGGCGCGGGCACTGGAGAGGCGCGCGTGGCGCGGGCACTGGAGGAGCGCCGTGGCGCGGGCACTGGGCAAGGCGCACGTGGCGCGGGCACTGGAAAGAACCAGCGAGCCAGCGACAACGGGCGGCTGGGCGGAACCAGCGGGCTAACGGGGCGGCTGGGCGGAACCAGCGTAACGGGGCGGCTGGGCGGAACCAGCGGGCTAACGGGACGGCTGGGCGGAACCAGCGGGCTTACTGGGTAGCTGAACGGGAACAGGAACTCAGGATACAGGGAGGTGCCCAGTCTAAGTCCAAGTCCAAGTCTACATCATCCAGCTCCTTTGCAGATCCAGCAGCCCCAGGTGGATGATCAGCTCATCCTCAGCCGATGTGTAGTGCCCGCAGCTCTCCTCGCAGTCGGCTGTCTCCACCGCTGGGGAGCTCCGTTGCTGGCTGGCTCGCACCTGGTCATTGGTATCTTTCCTGTTACGCTCCACGGCTCTGTCGCTCTCTGTGACGATGTGGTCCGTGGTCACGCTCGACTCCGCCCCCGTGTCAGCAGTGGGCTCAGGCTGGGGCTGTGCGGTGAAGGGATGAGTTGGGCTCTGGATCTGGAGTGGGGCTGGTGTCGTTGTCCTCAGGCGCAACCATCATGGTTGATTTGCAGGACACCAGCACCCACTCGACGTGCGCGCGAGGCTCACCGCTCCCGGACAGCTGCGCTTGGCTGGAGGTGTTAAGTCCGCGGAAATAGAGTTCGAGCAGAGAGCAGTCCGGGTAGCGGGAGTCGTTTTTTTCGAGAATAGTTCTGTATAGTCCTCGAGAGAGCAATGAGCTCCAGCAGGCGGATGAGGAAGTTTGGGTCTTTAAACTGGGCAAACATGGCAAACAAAAACAAAAAAATAAGGGGGAAAATACATATTTACTTCTTTATACTCCGAGCGTTCTGTCACGGTTGCGCTTTCGCGGGATGACACGAGGCTTAGAATAAAAAATGGATTTATCTTTAAAGATACAAAACGGCAGGCAGGTAGAACAGGCAGGCAGGATAAACACACGTAAAGACATCAGAGACCTCGACGCTCGGACCAACAGAACTCAAAACACAAGTCTTAGACAGAGACACAGCTGATGACAATAACATAATTAACACAGAGGGAAGGCAGGGCACAGGAGCACATGGCAGGGACAAAAACAAACAAAGAGTCCAGAGATGTGACATCATCATTTCTCTAGTTTGGAGAGTATCTGCTGTACTCAAACAGTGTACGCTGTTCTGTCAGCCGTGCCACACAAAAATATGTGTTTTTTAGTTCAAATCAATAAGTAAATAAACGTAGAAGACAGTCTTATGTTCATAGCTGACTCAGAACAGCGTACCGAAGATTATAGAATCGTGTCACTCGTATAGTTTTGAACGGGGAAAAATGCTACATTTAATGGAAGAAATAAGCTTTTTAGAACACTATTAAGAAACAACAACTATTGCACAGTTATTGTCAGATTTCATTGGTAATTTCAAATCGTAAGCTTGGTGAACATTTTGCCCGAGAGGTGTTTCAAAGATGGCCACCGAGTGACATGACTTGTCATAAAGAGATTTTGAGTGAACGCAATTTTTTTCAATTTATTCTCCAAAATGAGTCTATGGTGATACTACGCAAACATTTCTTTCTGTACAAAATTATTTTCGTCACTTCATAAAGTTGAGAGTCAGACGATGTCTTTCATACTTTTCTGTGCCTTGAGAGTGTTATTTACTTGCCAATTAATGGGACAGTCATGAGGCTCCAGGTTTTCTTATAAAACATCTTAAGTCAGAATTGTGAGATACAAAGTCTTAATTGAGAAATTTAATTGAGAAAGTGAGTCACAGTTATGAGAGATATTGACAATTGTGAGATTAAATGGCACACTATAAATAGTCACATTTGTAAGATAAAATGGCACAATGAGGAATGTTGAATTATAATTTGTGAACGTTATATCGCATAACTCACATAAGTGAATATTAACAGCTGTGATTATGAAAAATAGGAATTGAGAGGGAAAGTCACTATTGTGAGATATAAATGACAAGAATTGGGTTTTTGATTACTTGCAATGATTTTATTTTCTTATGTCTGTTGCATATATATATACGTGCGAAATATATAATATAAATACATTTATGTACACTTTGGTTCTATGAAGCAGTTTGTCAGAGTTGTGTTGAAGTTGTTACATAAGTAGTTTCTGTCTCACTCCTTCGTGTCCTTCACATTTTTTGGGCTTTGTTTCAGTGTTTCCTCATTAATGTGTGTGTATGCGTATGAGTGTCAAACCTTTCCTGACCCTGGCCATGGCAGATACGAGCTCTTGACGTGAACCCCCGCTCCGACCGGGTGGCAGGGTTGGAATGCGGCGACCTAGAGAGCCACAGAGGGATAAAAGTATCTACACGGCACGCTCCCCTCACGTTGGAAAAGCTGCACAGAATGTCAGCACTGACGTTAGTCCGGGGACTGATCTCTCTTTTGCATGTTTTTGGCTTCTTTCTCTCTTGCTGGAGCGTGTGGGTGTAAGGGGGCCGAGGCGGGTGAGGTTATGTAGGGTTGGGGATTTCAGCCAGAGAAAGAAAGACTTGTCTGTGTACACCAAGGCTTGCTGTATGACGTGGAACTTTTTCCGAAGTGTCGTCATTCGTGCAAACTTTAAAAAATAGTTCGGATTCAGAGTGATTGTAATGCGCACTTACTCTCTGCCCAAGAACCACAGGCCATGACAGCTGCTCCTGGCTCACCTATTTCCATCTGGACACAAACTGACAAACTTCATTACTCTTGTTTATGTACTGCCTGGTCAAGAGGCAAATGTCTCTGTGCTTAACAGATGTAAACACGGGCAGACTGTAGGCTAAATCATGGTATTAGGTGGTTTAGATTATGAGACATCAGGTGTTTGTATGAAACAATCGTTGTAATCCTGGAAAAGCATAGTTCATTACTGTGAAAGGGTGGACTGAATCAGATTAGCACGGTCTGTAATCCTACTTTAACATGAGAGACTGGAAAATGTGGTTAAAATATTTATGAACATCAACACTGTCCTATTACAGGATAAAAATAGATACCTTTGTGATTGCATGTTGACCACATTTTAATTTGGACCACATTCTGTCTCTTTGTCCAGTTGTACTGTCACTGGCTACGTTTTCATGGAAGGCCTAAAAACAAGTAAAATAAAAGTGTAATATGAGAAAAAAAAAGAAAAAAAAAGATCTTACTTTGATATAAAAATGTATAAATAAAAACTTTAATAAATAAACAGATGTTTGCTGAATAAATTCCTTGATGCACATTGAAAATTTATGTGATTTTGCCTCAACAGATCATGTGGCTGGAACTAACCAGTGAACACCATCTCAAACTCAATAATTGTAAAATTCATTAATAAGATTTGATATAATCATTTTATAATAACGATTGCTTTCTCAAACATCAGGCATCTGAATGCAAAATAACATCTTATAATTGCAAACGTTTTATGTGATATTCTAGATTTACTCATAAATTTAATTCGTAAGTTAGGATGGAAACTTGGGTAATTTCACGCTGACCTTAATTATTTTGATCGTTATTTGAATACTTGATCAATTCATAATTTGCTATATTTGTTTCACTCAAGCATTTCAGGTGTTTGGAATGTTTTTGACATATGGTTCAGTTTATCAGGATCACACATTCGGATCTTTATTCAGATCTTTATATTCAACCATTGTTTGGACGGTTATATATAGAAAAAAATCTGATTTGGGTCACATTCATCTGCGTAGTGAATGAAGCCTTTCAGTTTTTGTTATGTCTTTCATTGTCGCTGGTAAAGCATTTAACGCATGCAGTAGGTGTATGTGGATTTGTGTGTATGTGGATTTATTTGTGATGTTCTCTGGGTTTGATTGAGCATGTGTAATTGTTCGCCTGTCAGCCAGCCCTCTGCATTCTCTTCTGCAGTTCTTTTGAACTGCTCCTTGCTGCCGTTGCTCTCCACGGGGAACTTTGAAGCCCAAAGACAGATGAAGTGTTTGTTTGTGGAGGATATGCAAACACACACAAAAAGTCTTCCTTTGTAAATAAATGCCAGCCCCGAGATATAGGGCCTTTTGAAACTACACTGAAAGCAGTTGACAGTGTGCTGTTAAGTGGTGCTGATTGTGCAAGAATAGTTGTTGAATTGTGTAGAAAAGCCATGTAGGTTATAAATGCAATAATTCTGTGATGTTTGTAATACACTTCAGCTCTGAATGGCATCATACAGTAGAAGTAAATGGACCTTGAATGTGTGAAATTTTCCAATTTCCAATGCAGTCAATGTAAGGTAAGTGACTTATTGGATGTTCTTTAGAACTTTTAAATATCCTCCTAGGGTTTTGTAGTGAAATAAAAAAATGCAATAAATCCAGTTAATTATGATATGCTGATTAAATTGCTCACATATCAATCACACATTAATGATAACATGAATCATTGTTGCCGCTTAAACGGAAGAGCATAGTGCTGGCAACACCGAGGTCATGGGTTCGATTCCCAGGGACAGCAAGATAAAGTACAGTATAAATCATTTTGGATAAAAGCGTCTGTCGAATGCATGAATGAAAATGCAAAGGTAGTATTTATTTGCTGACAAATACCCCGTTACTATGGCAGATCATCGCTATATTTTTAAGTATTTATGTTTAAGCTTTCATAGAACAAAATCTCATGACTAAATTTATGTACAGATGATTTTTGATGATTCATTCTTTCTTTCTTTATTTTTTTTACTTAATTTAAGCAATTAAATACAGCTAAATGAACTGGTAAAACTGAGATGCGTATATAAGAACATTTTCACACCAGTTTCAATTTTTTTTAAATATGTTCACTGAATCAAATACAGAGCGGTTTAATTATGTGTGCATTTTATGCATAAGGCCTGGACAAATAACCAAACACTTGCAGATTCAAATTGCCCCATTTATTAACAAACTGCTATGGTGGTTAAGGTTCAGGGCTTTTAACTGGAAGTTTGCTGCGGTGATCCTCGCAAAGCATGACCCGTGAACAGTCACCATTGTGCCCTTGAGCAGGACACTTAACTCCAGGATGCTCCAGGCTTGTCCCTCTAATAAGTTTATGGTACTGCTCTATGGCAACATTGTGAAAGTTACAGAAACGAATTCCACCATAAATAGGTTTCATGCTGTGTTAAATAAATACAATAAAAATTCTAGAACCGTTGTACCCTTGAGCAAGGCACTTAACCTCAGGTCATACCAGGGGGACTGTCCTTGTAATTTAACTTGGTGCTGTGGTGATGTCACATGAGTCATTTAAGCAGACTCCTGCAGTATGGCGTAGTATGGTATTGCAGTAGATATGTAGGGGTGGTGGCTTTATCATTGATAACCTGTATGAAGAGAATACATTTCCATGTGGTTACATGGATATTCTGGGAGAGGGCTACCAAATTAAGTTTGGAGAATTGAATACAAGTAGATGTGAAACTGAGAGCTTAAGGGTTTAGTAAAGAACAAAGCTTGAGCTTAAAAAATTATGCTGGGATAAAAAAATATCCCACCGAGCCACTCTGGCAAGTTTTTCCAGGGCATGTCTGTGTGAACTTGTCATAATAGTATGAACCATAGAACTGAGTTAAAAAGCAAGAAAACTGCAGAGATAGTTTTTTTTTTAAAGTAAATCATCAATTCACTTTTGGTCATGGGACTGGGAAAGGAATAAAAATGAGACCAGGGCATTGACAAATCCAGTATAGTAGGCTCCAGTCCAGACATAGAGATGGAAGTGTGCCTGGGTTTCAGAAACGGTGGCTTATTCTTTGCCAAAGGACTGATGGTTTGGACTGTTATTTTGAACAGAAATTGCTATTCTGGATTTCTCAACACTGGAGTACATAAAAAAGGTTAAATACTTGTAATTGTCATTGATTAATGTCTTGGAATGGAAACATGGATCTTGCTTGTGAATGTCCCAGCAGAATGTTGGAAAGCACTTGTCCAGGGGGACCACCCAGAATTAACAGCATCCAGTCTTCTCCACACCTAAAGAAGAGTGTAAAACAGGCTTTTTGGCGCTGAATCAAACAAGACAAGATGCCAGATGGAATGCTATGGATTGCAAGACTTACCAAAAGCCTTTTGTCCCTGCTTAGCGCAAAGTAGTGTGTTGGTAGAAAGAACGAAGGTTGGTAAAGAGTGCTGTGTAACACAAAGCTTAGCATGTGTCTAGAGTGCCAAGAAACTATCAAATTTTGAAATGTCATTGTAGGCTCCTTTGACTTTTGAAGCAGAAATTGTCTATTGAGGTATGAAGGAAATCTTTTCTGGCTCCAGAGGCCAATGCACCATGTTATATCTGATCTTAAGGTACCTCATGGATTTGTTATTTTTATTCCAAGGACTCAGTGTGGTCCCAACATTAAGAGTCCTATGTGATCTGTCAAAGTTGTCCCTTTTTAAGGTTACATCTCATGGCTTATCTTTTTCCAGCTGTTTACTCCAATTCACACTTTCACAGTGTTTGTCATTTACACTTTTGATTAAAGTGACTCCCGAAGCAATTTGGGAGCTGCATCACGTAATGATGTGTGACAGGTAAGTTCCTACAACAATGAATAAATAGCAACAAATGAGTTGACAGACGTAGACCCTCCTTAAGATATTCTGTATAGGATACACCTGTAGATTAAAAAAAGAAGAATCACCAGGTAGAGCCAAGCTAGCAGTCTTTTACTCCCTGCTACTTCTTGAATCCATCCCAACTGGTACTGACTGTAGATATGTGAAGGATGTCCACTAAGAAGACTGGTAGGTATAGATATATGAGGATCATTCAATGTATGAGGACCAGCAGCATTAGAACTAAATTCTGTTTTAAGGTCTTGAGACTGAGGGGAGGTAAGCATCATCATGATTGGCAGGATTATAAGATTAGAAGACAGGCTTTTCCAGATCTTTGGTAATTGGTTTTTGTATGTTTATTGGAGAAGCTCAAATCAAATTACCAATTAGCGCCAACTTAGTTAAATAATTTGTATTCTTATTCAGGTTTCTCACGTTGTCTCTTGTGTTTTGAAGTGTATGAGACCATCAAAACTTACTAGGCAAGAGTGCTTGAGGTTTAATGATTCTCTGGTTTACATCAAAAGTTTGATGCAGAAGACCTCAGGTTCCACTCATGCCCACAGCAACTGCCTCTCCATTGAAGGTCTTTGAAGGACTTGTAATCGAAGTTGTTTACCCACAGAGACTTCATGTTTATCTCTGTCCCATCCATTATTTACTCAGTCTGAGCTATAGATCTTCTGTGCTGGATGCCCTGGGGAAATAGGAGCTGTTCTTTGAGTTTGGCTTGACTGATGAGTCTACATTTATTATCATCAGCATAACTAATAAAAGGGAGGACTGCTCTGATGATGACTATGGGTAATGGAGGTCCATTTGTCTGGTAATTAATTGTTGCCATTGATTTGCAGCTCCATGGATAATGAGCGCTTTAGATTATTTGTGCGGAACAGGGGATGAAGGAACAGGATGATTCAAAGCAGCGGTAGTGATTTAGATGTCTATGTGTTTGTGTCTGCTTGTCCCCAGGGAAGCGGTTTGAAAGCTTGTGTCTGAGCATTGCTCTTTGGATCAGGAACTTTATAAAAAAGGAATTGCCAGCATCTATGGTGTATGTAATAAAGGCTGTATGGGTGTGTGTGAATATATTCAGAAACATACAATGTCCAGCAATTTCACACTTTACTCGCATTTTGCGCAATATCGCACAAAGCCGCTCATTACAAAATTTTATACAGTGGCATAACTGTGGAGTTAACAGCAGTTTTTCCAAAACTTTAGAGAAGAGTACTTTCCAGTTTTACATCAAGTTTTAAATACATGTTGTGCTGTTGAAGCATTGAGATATTCACAACAGAGTTTGTGCAATAGTTAGCTAATTGACTATCCCAGGGTCTGGCAAGTTGATCTACATGTTTTAATGTGATTTTAATAGAAGCACTGTAATTTGCAGTTTTCATGGTAAAACTCTCTTGACCAAATTGCATCTTTAAATTCATCCAATTGAAACTATGGCTGCTACAGCCATACATATTCAGACAGATGTCTTTGATTGCTGTATTGTTTCTTTCTTGGGTGAGACCATGTTGACGCAAGAATTTGAAGTAAATGTCCCCTAAGAAATGTGTCATGTTAAAGTAAACTCTCTGTAGACGTATTAGTCAACTAATCATTCAATCAAACACCCAACCCCCCATCCCTCCAAATTAGTCAATTTTGAAAATGTGTTGTAAATCCCTAATGCTTTGTTTGTCTCTGGGTATGTTATACAAATAATAACTTGGCAGTGCCACTTTTTATGGTAATAGTAAATAGTTTACCTACAGTTTGTTATCTTTGTACAGTTATAAGAGCAAGTATCTTAACGGAAAATAATTAGAATACATTTAAAATTCAAGCTTTCTCGCAAAACTCTGAATATTTTTGGCTAGTCTGTACTTTCTCTGTGTTTTTCCTAAAATGAATGCTTGAATCCACTCACTGATGGCCAAACATTGAGGAAAGATCACCCTTAATGACAAAACCATAAACAGACCACCACAGCCAAACATGTAAACAAAACAGTTTTAAAGAGTTCACATTGAACTGTTATGTTTTATGATCCTCTTACTCTAGTTTGTACACACACACACACACATACAGGAGCTGGAAGATAACAGCTGTGACAATGTGTGATAAAGCAGACACTGTTTACAGGCGGTGGTAATCCTGATAGCCCTACTAAGCAATGCTGAAATCCCTGCCGATTTGTGGTGACCGCACCGCTGGCTCGCTCACTCGATTAAAAAGGAGTTTGAGCACAACTGCTTTGTAGACTCATGGAGTTCAGGCTTGGAGGTTGTTTTGGTCTGACTGCTGACCTTGATAAGTAGTTTGAGTTGAATTTCTCCCTCTAAGCTTTCTGGCCTAGCATGACCTCCTGGCACAGTGGGCTCGTGGGCATCAGATAGGGGCTTTACTGACGATATCTCTGAGTATTAGATAAGGAGCACTCAACATTCCTTTTGGCCTTATATTCCCTACTGTTTTCTCTCAGCGCATTTATTGAGGCCTCTGACATCGTTATGCTGATAACGGCATCTGTGAATCTAGACTGTGACTTATGAAAACCTTTTCCGCCATTGAATAAAAAAAATGTAAAAAGTAATTGCTAGTTTTTGTCTAACAATTCTTTTTTCCCCCCAATTAAGAGTTTAGCCTACACCTAATATGTACTTCTCAGAATTGTGAGTTCATATCTTGCGGTCAGATATGTTAGATATGTGAGATAAAAAGTTGCAATTACCTTCTATTATATTTTTCCTGCCAGTGGCAAAAACGGACTTCACAGGGATGCAACTAAAATGGAAATTGAGCTAAATTTCTCAATTAATACATGTCATTAGCCATATAATTTACGATTTGTTGATCCATATTAAGAAAACGCATTAAGCTCAAATAATATTTTTTTTTGTATGGGTAAACTAGCATATGCATGTAGTCAAACGCATAGTGTAGTCCGTTTGATAGCATGCGCGAATGCAGACGCTCAACACGTGCTAGGAAAAAGGAAAAAAATAAAATCGATCCAGGTGTCGTACACCGCTATGAATGCAGTGCATCACATGACAAGCATGATGCGTCGCCGTGGAAACGATAAGGCTAAACATTCTAAAATAACGCCGCCTAAAAAAAACTCACATTGGCGGCTCAGCTAGAATATTTTAAAGTCACACGTGAAAGGGTTAAAGACTGTACACTTTCATGATTACATTACATTTTATAGTAATCATATCTTAACTGTAGTATTTGTAGTGAAACCACAGATAAAATGGTGAATGTGTCCTCGTTATCTTGATTAGAAGGGAACATCAGTATTTATTTTGAAAAACAGTAGTTGTCATATTACCATAGTTACCATAATAGATGATTTAGTAAGAGTAGTTTTCATATGGAGGTTGTCTTTGTCTATATATACATATTCGCATATACAGAATGAAAATAGAGAGGTAGGGAGGAGAAGAGAATATTGAGACGGTCTTAGCTGGCGTGTGTTTCTCTTTTGCTGACTTTACATTTTAATAAGGTGGAGGATTAGCTTAATGTCTGTTTCATCTTCAGCGCTCACAGAGGGGGCAATTCAACCCTTTTCCATGCGTTTCCATGGTGACAGACTTCCAGCAAGCCTCTAACTGTAATCTCCAGTCAAAATGTTTGCTTTTGTTTCGTTGGCAGTGCCTTGTTCACCATGACAGCTTCTCGACTGCTAGCGGGTTCGAAAAATGTGTGCCTGTCTGTAAAAGCCTCACAATTCAGATTTTTATAGAGGCTGCCATTTGGAAGCTGAAAGAAAAAAGAGGACATATTTTTAGGCCACAAATGAATAATTGCGGTTGTGTGTCAGTATTCAAGATGGAGCAGACATTTCTGCTGCCTCTTGTCATCCTCAGAGTTCATTTTCTGATCTATCGCTGCGTTGTACGCTCTCACGTATGTATTTTTTTATTTAAAAAAAACGAAATGTGGAATATGGACAAAATGGTAAACAAGAGTTTTATCCCAGTAGGTGATTGATAGTTGCAGCCTACAAAAGCTTTAGAGATTTACTGCTTCTGAAAGTTGGTTTTATTATGCTTAAAGGGGTGTGTGTGTGTGTGTGTGTGTGTGTGTGTGTCCATTCATATTCTTGTTTTGATGTGACACCAATCCTCTGGATTGCATCGAGTTGAAATCATCTTTTCTGTCCTCTCCATATTTATTTGATGTAAAGACAGTTAAGCTGGCCAGATAATGTAATCCAAATAACATTTCATCAATCTGTCACATTTTGCGCTATACTGTACTCCACCAGCTGCCTACTGAAGGCAAATATTTTACACGTTCTTCTGTTGTTGGACGCAAGTGAGACTTGTGTAGACACCAGTCAGCAGACCCATATAAACACAAGCTGAGCTGCTTCTAAACGTGTTATGAATAAAATACTATTGTGATGAATAACAGTTTAGATTGGACAGTTCAGGCAAAGTTGTGTGTGAGTATACATATTTACAAAGCAAAGATTGATTTATTTAAAGATGAATCTTGTTTATAAATGAACTGGTTTTCATAATATGAATATTAATTGAAATTGCAGAATTAGCCTTTACTAATTCAGATTGTTATTATTAGCAATGTTGAAAAGTTTTTTGTGGAAACTGGTATACATTTAATTAATGCATTTTTGAATTGTTATTTTTAATTAACCAAATTAATCTGAAATGATAATCAGTGAAATGTCTAAATAAAAAAAAAAAAAAAAATGCGTTCTTGCTGCTTAAAAATAATGAAATTCAATTTAATACAATTCTTTCTCCAAATATTCAGGGGTACTGCATCACAGTTTCCACTAAAAAATATTAATCAGTACTGTTTTCCACATCAGTAATAATAATAACAAAAATGTTTCCTAAGCAGCATATTTAAGTTATTTTTGAAGAATCATGTGACTCTGAATACTGGAGTAATGGAGTAATTTTAAATATACTTAGACTACAATTTTGAAATTGTTATTAATATTTTATTAAGTAATTTTACAGTATCATAGGGACCTAAAATAATATAATTTTTTATTATTTTTATTATTATTATTTTGTTTTTTATCATTAGTACTACTACTAATACTACTATTATCAGTAGTATTTTGTTTTACATAATTTACATTATTTCTTAAAAATAAAGCTATAATAATAATTGAGTTATTTGTAGTAGCATATCACATTAAGACATATATTCTACTGTACAAAAGTAAAAGTATTTTAAGTAAAAAAGTATTGTATTTAATGAATAAAATTGTGCTTCTGCACCATTCATTTCCACAGAGATATGCAGAACATAAAAGGAATCATATTTACATTTATTTTTTATTTTTTTGCAGCTCAATATTCATAGACATTAGTCCATATTGCGATCTGATTTAGATGTATTAATTCAACGACATTACGTGTTACAAGTTAAATAGCTTTTTATGACTGGATTTTGCGATTCCGTGACGTCTGCATTTTCCACATCGCAGAAATCATAAGGCCCTGTATTGCTCATATAATATCTGCTATTTAAACACTCACTAACCTTTAGTATTGCGAGGCCAGAACTTCATACTGACAGCTGAAGGTCTGGAATCTATGCAAGCATTCATTGGCCAAGGCCCACCCTTGAGACCGTTTGAGCGAAATGTCAAACAACCAATCATGTTTCGTTTCAGAGTCACATTTCGGGCATTGAAATGTCTCCACAATAACAGACTGGGGCGTAAAACTCTCTGACGTATTTTAAAGATTCCATGCCGCAATATCAAATGTTTTCACACCCCTTTCGTGAGGGCGTCACGGCATCTTTGTTTGCAGGTGGAAGTCCTGTATAATTCAACCAATCAGAAGTTTTTTGGACTTTTCTTCGAACTGTATCGCCAAAGCGTTAAATATGTGAACGTGTTAAGACCTCGTTGTAGGGTAGAAGACCTGCCATGTTTTCGTAAAAAGGCAGGTCGCAGGACTCTTATTTTGACATTTCATTCTATCCATCACTGTACAAACAAGGTTTTTGTTGCCAGCATACTTTCCCAGTTAATGCTCATCTGTTTTTCTAAACATAATCTTCGCAGTTAAGTGTACTCAGGAGATTGATTTTAGATTTAGCGTGAGATGTTGGATTAACTCAAGTAATATTGTTTGAAGTATTTGTCATCGGTGGTTTGCCATTGCATCATCTGGATTCGGGGCGGGGGTCCCGTCTCAATCATGTTGTTTACATGTCCATATGATTCTCCCTGCTTTTCCAAAAACTCGAAGCGACGGCGTTTTCATTTTCGTGAATGTCCAGAAGTTTAAAAGCAGTTGTGGGGAGTGTGACTGTTATATAAACCAGATGTAGATGATTACACGTGGAATATTAAGGCAAGCGGAGAAATCAATTTTCTAATCTGCCTGAACCGATCAGCAAGCTTCATGTCAACCTTCAGTCATCCGGCATCCATATTCAGCTCCGTTTTCCCCTCCGCACCTGCTTAGAGACGTGTAATTCCAGCTTTTGACAGGTATTTATCTGAGGACATCACGAGTTTATTATGAAAGCTCAGTGGGACGCAAGCACACAAACACCGAGAGTAGGTCACCGGTTAGACTGCGTCTAAGCTGATGGGAAATGATGAAATCATGCTTATAAGCTCAGAGCTCAGTTTTAAGCTCTTTCATACCGCAATCCCTGTTCTGACACTGCTTGGGATCTTAATACGACTTCTCCCATTCCTGCTTCAATCGCTTATTGATCTATAGTCCAGCCTCTCTTTATCTGTCTTCGTGAAGGAATTAAATGCCTCACCTTGTCTGTTTTCATGGCGGCGCAGCACATGTCAGTATTATTTTTTCCATGTTTGTGGCTGGTAGGTAATCCGTCCGAACAGATGTGTCCCAAATGGCATCTGCTGCACTCACGTCACCTTATGTAACATGTTTGTGTCCCGAGAGGACTGTGAAGGGCTACATGCGGTCTGTGTGTGATCTGATGGAAGCGGTTTACGGGGCGACTTTGAATGTGTTCAACTGTGAAAAGACGAGAAAAGTCCTAAAGCATCTGCCTCTAAAAGGGCTCATACGCATCATGTGATATTATTATAATTATTTAAACGTGTATATACAATAATAGGACTTTCACTTTTACATATTCAGTTTGTGTTATTTTAATAAAAAAAGAATGTGCGTTTAACATATTTCTTTAAGTATAGCATTCGTTGGAACTTTTCTGTTTGTTTTGTCAAATTAATTTATAAACGGAAACGTGATTTTGAGTGTAAGTGAAAAATGGTGTTAATGAGCACCATCCTGCTGCAGGTTTGTGCCAAAATATATTTATTTGTTATTAATAAGAATGCATCTTTGAAAAAGAAAATATATTTATAGGAACATTTAAGCAGGTTAATATAATTCATGTTCACACAAACAACATGATTAAATCGTTTTAATTATCGAATTATAATTTTATATATATATATATATATATATATATATATATATATATATATATATATATATATATATATATTGTTTATTTGAAGTAAAAATAATGTACATGTGTAACATTTTTACTTCAAATATTAATATGACTATGTATGGTTAATTTTATTGTTAACTGCTTCTTCTTTTTTTTTTTGACTTTAAGACACTGTAAGCTTAAACTTTAACAAACTTAAACAAAGCTTAAAACAAATTAGCCTATATATATATATATATATATATATATATATATATATATATATATATATATATATATATATATATATATAGGCAGGGATTGTGCTGTGTTTTGAGGGTTGAATATAAATTTTCTCAGTACATTTTATAGCGGTAGTTCAGTGTTGGTGAGAATTAGCAAGAGAGAGAAGAGAGTTCCTTCAAGTGCATGTAGAGTACAGCTCCTCGTCACCTTTCATGTCAGTTTGCTGAGAGAGACTGTATTTAAAGCACACTCAGGAGAAAGTGAAGTTTAAAGTAAGCCAGCTCAATTAGCATGCTGGGTTAAGAAGGGCTGTAATGTTTCAGGACTCGGGGCTTGTCTCTCAAGGCCTTATTGAATGCTCTTTTTTTTTCTTCTGTTTTATAATTGGGTCACCGCTCTTCTCAGAAGACTGTGTGTGTTCTTGTCCTCCAGGGAGAGTTTGATGTTTTTTTGTTTTTTTTTTCCAGCAACCTTTGTCTTCTGTCTGCGAGACGCTATTTCATTTCCTTGTATGCTTGCTTAGCATCCTCTCCTGACAACCTCCCTCACCCCGTCTCTCAAACTGACAGCTTTTGTTTCGTACAGTCTGATGTGCGTGTCAGTGTGTGAAAGCATCTTGATAGATGATCTTACTGTTTTTATGGTTTGTCATTAGTATAATTTTTATTAACATTTCTTTCTTGCTCTGATAGTTGCACATATTGACACCCAGTCTGATTTAAACAGCTGTGATTGTAGTTTAAAATGCATGCGATATGACTTTGGAAATAATTTTTTTGTGTGTGTTTCTGATTGTTTCATATGATAGAAAAAGACAGGGTGACAGATAGATAGACCGAATGATTCATTAATTTAATTAATTTTGAGTACATGTGAGCACACACATCCCAGTCATTATTGAATCAAACGAAAAGTATTTATTGCTAGTAATAACATTTTTATAATGAGTAATAACAAGTTTTTCTTACATTGTGAATACATGTAACTATATCTCGTTATTTAATTAAAGTAGAAAGTAGTATTGTGTTTAATGTAAGTAATGTTATTATTATCGCTATTTTTATTATTATTATTATTAGTAGTAGTAGTAGTAGTAGTAGTAGTACTAGTAGTAGTATCAGTATTACTATTATTATATATGAAGGGCTGTATGAGTAGGGAAATACTCTTTGTAGTCATGTTGGTTTTTATATGGGAAAAAAAAATATGTCAAATAAATTTTTTTCAGTGTGATAATGCAATGTGTTATAATCATTAGGTGAAAAATAATACCATGTTTTCCTTACAGCTTCAAACTTAAATACACACGACATTTCAAACATGTTCTTAAATATGCATTTAAAAGCTAAAAATGGCACTGCAACAGACGCAATATAATTATCGGGGAATTTATTTTTGATATTTTAGGAAGCACATTGTCCTTGACGTCCTCTCTATGATATCTTTACTGTTTTGTTTTTCTCTTCATCGGAAATGAACTTTTTCAGGTTGGCTTCGTAAGGTTTTTAAAATCTTTCAGTGACATATTTCAATTTACGAATCAAAGAAAGTGATATTGTGTAACTGTCAGTAATAACATATTCCTTGCAATGTGATTATTGTTTTCTTTTTAAAGTAACAAGTTATGCATTCTTTATTTAAGATGTGAATTATTTATTAATACGTGTCATTAAGTTTCAGGGGAATTATTTTTGGCTAACCTTGCCATAAAACTGTGAAATGATCTCGTTTTGCTATTCACTGCATGTTGGTTGCGCTACATGACATGGAGTTCTTCAAACACGGTACTGAAATGATCATTTTCTTGTGACAGAATTAGCCTTTCAAGTGGCAGGACTGGTTCAGTGTTCATGCCCGTGCATACGGCCCTCATCTCCATCACTGATGCTTTAAGTGACGCTCTAAGCCGCCCTCAGCTGTTTATTTTCAAGCCGTGGATGAGACAGTCCTAACAAGTAAGTAAAGTGGCCCTTCAGACGTACGCTTGAAGAGCCTAAGAAGCCTTCAGTCAATCAATCAATATAAGAATCAATCAGTCCAGCAAAGCCGATCCACTGTCTTTAAGAATGCCGTACACCCCAGACCGCCATTGATCGCAAGTCCATTCAATTATGAATGTTCCACATCAACACTTTATGAACGTACAGTGTTTCAAAGAGTCCTAGCATTAAAGACTAATGATTGATTGCATTCATTGTCCCTGCCAAGAAAATCTCCTGCATTCAGATTAAGTCAGTGCTGTCGGACTTAAAGCGTATATATATATGTATATATTACTTTCTTTTTCCCCCCTTTCCTTCAGAGCTGCCCATCCACAAATCCAAGCTTAGACATAAAAGGCATAGCATGGATTATCTCTTCCCTCTCAACTCTCATTAGCCCTTCGGCCTGCAAAAAATTACAATTATTTTTGGTATGCTGGATATCTTTGATGAAGAATTTACTAGATTTTTTCCCTCCTCTTTCTGGAGTTTGTCATGTGTTTATCTGCAAAACGGTAATGTTGGGTGAAAAATCCTCATTAATTTTCTAGCAGTGGGGTGCCTTTTGCCGGGTTTGCCGAACAGGGAAGTGTGGGTCGGTGTATTGATCTGAAGCCCAGCGCGGGCGCACTTGACTGACTGACTGCTCCGCTCTGGACTTCTGCCTTTAATGCCAACGCGGCTCGCTTAGACTTCATTAGAGTATCTCTTCAAAGACACGTCCCCCCGCTCGCTTTCGCTAGCATGCTAATGCTCCGACATTATCTGTGAATACATTATTCTAATGGAATTGCTCATTTAACATAAACTGCTCGGTGGAGAGGGATGGAAACGCTGTTTATGTGTGAAAATAAATTATATATGGGCTATTCATGAGTGAATGAATTCGTGCTTCGCTTGGCCATAGCTCTCCAAATGGAATTGTGCTTGTCGGGTCGTGGAAAATTCCTGAAAATTTCCCTACATTAGTCTGCGGCGCTCATCCAAACAGGTCCCGAGTGTTGTTCCCTAACAAAGGGCATTTTGTAATGGAATGTTTGAACTTCCTGTGTAACCCTGAGCTGTGTTGACGTGGAAGAGTTTTGAGATGCATACCACAGTTCGCGAGGTTGAGGTCTAACGCCACGGGTTACGCAGTAGGCATGAATTATTTAGCACCAGTGCTCTTTAATTAATGATTCTTTGTATAAGCAAGTTAGGGTTTTTCGCTCTGTGAATTCACAGTGGGAAACCTGCCTTTTCAAGTTTTCAACTGAAGCGTATTGATCGAAAGGCTGAGAAAGTCTAGATTACTCGAGTTGGATTAAACTTAAAAGGCAGTGGAAATAATATATGTGACCCATATATTAAAGGCCAGCATTGCTTGCGACGACCTCTGTTATTGGTACTGCGGTTTTCTGTCTTAAAGTAAGCATAAACGCTGAACATCTTTACCACAGAGAGGAAATGTCTGGTATTAGTGTTGTAAATTACATTCAATTAAAAAATAGCTTTATTAATACTTCATAGTGTTCTAAGAAACACAAATATAGAAGTTTAGCAGAATCCCCTGGGGCTCGTGTCTATGCAAACTCTATTTGGATATGCAAAAATGGAAATATGAGTTTTTTTGGTGAATAATGACCTAAATATGACGTATCAACTTAGTTGTAAAAACCATATAGGGCCATATAGTTGTTAATTTTTACATTTCTTCATATTTCCAATTTAATTTCTTTAATTTTATTCTCTCTAGTTGCAGTTTATAATACACTAGACCTCAATCATTTGGAAGAATTCAGATATTATTGTCTGTGAAAAAAGTCGCCAAGTTGTTCAAAAAGCCTGCATTTATTTATTTGATTAAAAGAACTGGTTTCTATTTAAGTTTTTCAAATATATAATTTATTACTATGATGGTATAGTTGAATTTTCAGCATCATTACTCCAGTCTTCAGCATTTTGATATCTAATCTATTTGATCTAATATGCAAAGCATACATTAAAGAGTTTTCAGTTGATAATATCTGTATTTAGTGCATTTTTGCTCAAATAAATACAGCCTTTGGAATAAGAGTTATAGTTTATTTGAAGTCTTTTTACTTTAAGTCTTTTTACTTTAAGTCTTAGTTATGCGCAAACTGGTATAATTTGTAAGATGTTTAAGCATTACATTTCACGGTCTATAGTGGCATTTTCATATTTGATTAAGGTTTCTATATCTAATATGTCTCTAAAACTAAGTAAAAATAAACTAATTCACTTTTTGAGTCATTTAAGCTTAAATTTAGTTTTTTTGTAAATTGTAAATACATATAGAAAATGCATTTGACAGCACTTAAAATCTTTTGCATGTGAACATTTTGATCAAATATGTGCTTCTCGCTGACCAAATATTCAGTCAAAAATCATTTTATGTTTTACTTAGCCCAGCCATCTCAGCAGGTTTTAGGTTGAGGTTACCTCCATGTGACTAGAAATAAATGAGTGAAACCTGTTTGAAACCAATCATTATTTTCGTTGACTCAGAAGCCGCGCACTTCACCTGTTAAAGGACGCTCATAGATGTCAGCCGGGCCAGTGAGCGCATCGAATCTGAGGTACAGACTGAGACTGTTTGCTGAAAGCCTCACGTGATGTAATCACAGTTGTGACCGTTAAGTGACGAGGCCTGATGGCGTCTGTTTCTGTGTTGATGCTGGTAGCTGCAATGCTGTGTATGCAAACATGCCAGTTTCTGGCCCTGCAGCGACAGGGATTCTGCCGAGGTAAGGTAAAGTTTTGAGCTCTGCCATGCACAGACATCTGCTTCCCTCCAGCCCAGCAGTGCTTAGACATCTGCCCCATATGCGCCCCAGTACTCATAAACTATAAACACGTACTGTAGAATACAGCCTAATGACAAACAGGAACAGATTGGGAGCAATATTCACCTCAGCCCCCCTCCTTTTCCTCTGTTCTTTCCTGTCAACTTTTACACACACTCCTAATCTCAGCGCGCCAGGCACCGCTTGTCTGGAGTATATTGTTTTATTTTTGTTTAGCTAAGTCATTCTTTTTTTATTATTGTATTATCGCCGGCAAGAGTCACGTTTAACAATCATCTTAAGTGGTTTTGAGCGAGACTAGAGGAGAGAAAGTCACATAAGGATTGGGAACTGAGGACGGGATCCGTTTTTTAAAATACTACCGGAGCCAAATGACATTCAGAAATGCCTTTGAATATCTGCATTCTTCTGTCGGTGTGGACTGAACATCATAATAAAATGTGCGATATAAATATTAGAGCCGATGCCGGGCGTTCAGATTCATGCACCCTCACGTTGTTTCAAACCGGTGTTACTTTATTCATTTTCTTGAACGGAGTGCTAGAGAGATAATGACAATCCCCCAAACATTTTACAATAGCACAATGGACAGTTGAGCAGATAAGTATATCTGTAGTACCGTTCGGACACTTATTAGGGACCACGTACAAAAGTAAAAAAAAAAAAAAGCAAGGTTATTACTGAAGTATTTCATGTTATAGAATAAAGTAGAATAAGTGCAAATAGCCCAGCGTGTTGGCGGAGGCTATTTACACTAAAGGTGTGTTTTCTCAGTGCCGCTGGCAGCACTACAACGCCACTGCTTTGGGGTTTGTCAAATTTAGGGCAGAGCACGCCTCTGAAAACAACGTTTACACCCTGCTTGCATTTCATCTTCAGCGATTGGTGGTGTTTTTGATCGATATTTGCATGAAGTTGAAGAATTACCCAACTTTTTGATGCTCTCGACGGCTCTAAAGATTCCCTATTAAATCCCACAATGCACCTCACAAGCGTTTAACCTCAACTTCCATAGGAATTCATTGAAAACGTAACAGTTAATGTTACCCAACACAAAGTGGCATAGATGACATGCGCGACAGACTCGATGCATTCGATTCTGCCTTTTGCCAGTCTTTCATTCCTCGGATATTCAAATCTCATATCACATCAGAAATGCATTTATTTTCGGTAATATTTTCAATAAATGAAAGAAAAAGGAAAAAAAAGTTGAGTTGGGTACGGCGATGGCACTCATTTAATAATTCAAATTAAAACAATAATTTACACTCAGTACATTATTATTGCATACCATTTTAAAATGTAAGTGTATAATGACTTGTCAGTCAGTACTGTATATAGGAAACAAAGTAAAGTTTTTTTGAATATTCTCTTGTAATTTAAAAAGCAATCCGTTACTTTACTAGTTACTTGATAAAAGTAATCTGATTACGTTACTTGTAATGCGTTACCCCCAACACCGTATAGCGCTAAGACAATAAGCAATTTTCACTTAGTGTAAAAAGCATCTTATATCCATTTACAAGGTCTGCTTAAAATAATAACTTTAAATGAGTGTTACAGTAGATAAAATAAAAAAGGTATGTAATGTGTATGAACAATTAAATGCAATAGAAACGAATATATACAGAACTGAACCCATGACCTTGTTGCTAGCCTGTTGCTTCTCTACAGGAAACTACTGGAAGGCTATAATTTAGTAATGTGAATCCCTACAAGCATAAAATCATTATTTATTTGGTTTATATTGAATTATGAATGATTTATGGTTTCACAAGTCATCATAAAAAACAACAATGCTTTGATGCTGATTTTTCTCTTTCTCTCTTTTTATTTGGACCTTGACATCCCGTGATCCCTTGATAACTAAGATTTTTTTTCTCTGAATTGTCCCTTTTTGAGATGCACTGAAAAAGCCAGCAGCAAACAGGTTTGGAACGACACGAGGGTGAGTAACTACATGCCGTTTGTCAGGCTTGATGTGCCCAGCACTGCAGCATTTAACTGGTTTACACTCCCATAAGCAAGTGTTAATGGTGCTGGGTGTGTTTTATTACTGCAGTGGAGGGAGTTAAACGTGAGGTGTATGTGTGTGTGTGTGTGTGTCATTAAGACACAGTCTGCACACGGCTCAAACTGACCTGACGAGAACTCTGCTCTGCTTAATATGCTAGACGCTCTTGTCTTCCTTAGACTAAGCAGCCAGACAAAATATGATGCAAGGCAATCGGGGCATGCCAGACTGTGATGTTTGAGTTTATTTCCATGTCTGCCGCTCTTATCTCCACATCTCCTGCCAGATTCCAGCAGATAGCTGTTAATAACACCAATTTATATGATTAATTAGGACTGTCAGAGCTAAAAGAGGTTTCACATCCAGTTATTTAACATGTCTCTCAAACCTTTCTTCCACCTTTAAAATAATACTGCTGTACATGCTATGCACCCGTTCACCCACTTCCTTATTTGTTCGCTAACACTTATTCCTTCTGTATGCAACCGCGTTCGCTCATTTTGAGCTTTAAAGATTTGCATATGCTTGCAAATTATCACCTCTAAGAGAAATCTGGTCTGAAATAGTTTTGTGATCAAAGGTGACTAACAGGGTGAAGATCCCAGTGTGATTTTGAATTGCACTATTTTTTTTTTTTTTTTGAATAAGGGAGGAATGTTGTATTTACTGCAGTTTCCTGTGCATCCTATAGGTGTCAGTAGAGCTTTTGATGTCAGTATGTGTACATGCTGAGCTAAGCACTCTCCTCCTTGAGCAAAAAGCAGTATGTCTTGACAGCTTGTCATAACTAGTCCATGTTCTTTTAAATACTAAAACAAAAGGAATTTTTTGACAAGATGGTCACTTTTTTTCCCAAAAGATTGGAACAAAGACTGGCTTCAAATGTCTTATTGCTAAACTTAGCACAGAGCAGCCAGAGCTAGTGCTTTTCTCAGACAAATTATTATTATTGCTGTTTCTCATACTTACATTAGGGATTTGAACAAACCCTTCACCTTACGTAGTTCACTACGGACGTGAATGATACTTGAGAAGAACCGTACTTCATAATAAAGCTCATTGCTTCATTAGTATTCTTTGACTGAACCAAAATGCCTTCTTTTCTGTCAAAACAACATTATGGTCCAGTCTTCATCAATTACATGTCTCATTTTTCCCCCTCAGATCTTTTTCTTCATCTGTAGACCCTAAAACCTCTGTGATCAGTTGGATCCTTAAGGACTTATTAGCATAAAACGTCTTCAACCGAGAGTGCTGACTGAATCACTTTTGACCTGTCATGTCATGATGGATGACGTTATTCTTTGTTTGTACTTAGGGAGACTTCATACGTTTGTTTGTCTGTCACAAAAGTGAAGTCATCTGGTATTCCCCTTTTTGGTTAATGATCAGACTGAGGCTGTTTCACCTCTGTGAACCATTTATGTTTATTGCTCTTTTGTGTGTGTGTGTGTGTGTGTGTGTGTGTGTGTGTGTGTGTGTGTTGCATGCATGCACATGTAAGTTTGAACAGGCTGAAAGTATTGTGAACCAGACTTAAGGTTCTAGTTTAACTCAAAATGAAATCCTTATGTTAGTTCACAGTACTTTTCTCCTAATTTTCCTTTCTACACAATTGTATATATGTCCTGTTTCATTTATGATAAAAAGGCAGCAATGGCTGCCAGTACTTCACTATAAAAATATACAAGATGGTATATTGGTGCTTGTATCCTATATTTTACTAATTATATTTGTATATTTTATTAAGCGATTTGTAATCATTACACACCAAAAGTGAAGTTTTTTTTCTGTAAAATACCATAATAGACCACCATAATAATAAAGGAGGAATAGGAAATTGTGATGAATCATAAATTTATCGTAAGTGGCCAGTACATTAAACATGGCCAATATTTTCATATAGACTATAGGCTATAGACACGCGAAGAACAAAAGGATACTTTGAGGATAACACATATGACACTAAAATAGTACAATCAACATTAACCCAATGACTTAAAATTTTACAAAAAAAACCCTAATGTACAGAAATGATGACAAAAAATGAGAAACTAATTATTTCACATGAGACGTCAAACAGGGATTTCTGGGAATGTCTTTTTTCCCCACAAGTTGTAATAGTTTTTACATGCGAATAATTTTTATTGTGAATAATCTATTAATCTAAACTATTGATAGGATAAAAATGCACCCAAAAAGCATAGTAAAATACTTTTTTAATGAAAAACAACAGCACGCATGCCTGACACAACATCAAGTGAGTAACTTTTGACAGAATTTTAATTTTCTCTTCAAAGAAAAAAAGCAACATGTAATTGTTGATGCTATTAACATTAGTGTAAGCTCCACTGCCTTGACAAATTATGATTCTAACACATTGCTGACATATGTTTTGCATTGATTTTCTCCATCATTTAATCAATACGTACTGCCCGTGAAGGATATAGAGATTCGCTTTGCAGGATGTAAATTAATCATACTTTTTAGATTTTGTCGTACATTTCACATAACGAAATCCTAAAGCCGATCTATTTAGTTTCCAGGCATGAGTGGACATCGTGTGGGATTGCACATTCGCTTTTGAATGCCGGCTCGACCCGTCTGTCTCATTTGAGCGACCCCGTCTCGCGCTTTCTCACTGTACCTGAACATCTGTGTGAGGTGGCCTGGGACATCTGCGTGATGGACTGACATCTGTGTTTCCGTGAGCGAAGACCCAGCGTTAGAGATTTCGAAAGCGAAATCTGGATGTCGATACGAAATAATGGCTTATCTTTTCAGGTAGAGCGAGAAGCGGAGAAAGCGAGAGAGTGAAAGTAGGCCCGTTCCCATCCAGTGGCAGCGCACCTGCACGGCAGGACAGCGCGAGGAGCAGGTGCATGGCAGGTGGCCCCACACCTGTCCACACTAAGGTGAGAGAAGAGACAGCTGGCGCCCGGAGTCATCTGATGAGGAGAGTTCAATAACCGCTTGTATAAAAGTCTGTCTTTACAGCTCATAAGCCTCTCGGTGAAGCAGACGCACACCTCTCCTCGTTCTAGCTAAGTCCCTTAATAATAAAGAGGCTGTCCACCACCTGTGTGCTCCGCCAAATATATGAGGTGTTGTGTAATTAACATGCTGTGGGAAATCAGGCTTTATAGTAACCTGTAATTTGAAAGGTGGAAGCCTTTAATATGAGGGTGGAATAGAAACATACAAAAGGGGAGAATCCGATTTCATATTTTAAATAAAGCTGAACAATGTAGCCGTTCTGGTCACGTTGCAGCTTGTTATGGTCTAAAACTTTCTAAGACAGGAAGAGATCGTCTGACTGATATGTCAACCGCTCAGTGTGTCATGGCTGGCACATATATTGCCATTGCTATATATACATGTTGCATATTTAAGGATTTGTATGACCTTTTTTTTATTCAGAAACAGCTAAAATTCACAGAATGATTATGAAGAAATATATAGTAAATCTGTACATTAAAATAACACTTTTGAAGTAAAAACAGCATTTTCTTGAAAAGTGTTTTTACTGATACATTTCACAAGTAATTGTGAATAAAAATGATGAATAAAATGGCAAGCAACACACTTGATTACATGTGAAATGGTATTTTCTTGTAAATCGTGCTCCAGTAATCTTTTATTCGCAAATCTCAAATGTAATTTATTAAAATTTACATTTGCACTGAATGTAAATTTGGCTAAAATTGGGCAATGTGACATCCAGTGTTTAATTTGGGAAGGAATAGTAAAAAGACAAAAGCTGCAAAATATAAGGCAAATAATTTCCAATTTCACAAGTAATTACGAAGAAAGAGTAAGTGACTTATTACAAAAGAATTAATGTAAAGATAGTAATTTACTTATAATAATATTTACATTTACATTTTGTTAAGTTGAGCAACTTGTGATATCTAGGGTCTACTTGAAATAGAATGACATAGATTTAAAAGAAACAAGGAAATAAGTTGCATAAAATAATCAAATAACAAATAAAACTGCTCAAATAAAACCCAGTAGACAGAAGATGGTCTCAAACTAAATTCTTGAATATCTTTAAATCGTTTGACGTTGTAACCTCACAAAATTTGGCAGAACGGTGTAAAAAACCTGCATAAAGTAGGCCAGTCAGATTGGTGCATGTTATTTTGAGACAGTCATTGCCATTTTGGTGTGCAATATGCCTCAGACAGTCGATGAGCGGTCAGTGGGCGGGCCGGCTCGATCTCTCTCTCGCTGTGTCCTTCTCTCAGGCACGTCTGTCCATGGCTCAATTTTCCATTTTTACTTATGATGTGCAGTGAGACTGACCCCTGACAGGACAGGGTCACACGGCAATGCTTGCGCACCGGGGGTCTAAGACATTTACAACCGGTTGTCATGGCAGCAGGATGGAATGCTGGGAGTGACAGGTCTGGCGAGTACAGTCTGGATACCAGCCTAAACCAACTGTGAAGAGTCTGGAGATTTGTGGTGTATGTTAAATGCGTTCCTCTGTGGGTTTAGTGGGGTTTTTTTTTTCACCCTTTTATACGCAGTTCTTAAGGTATTCAGCTGCACAAATAGTTGCTTTGATCTCATGTCAAACAAAAGCATGTCTATCAGATCGGGTTATTAAAAATTAAGTGGGTCTGATGTTTTGTACTAATTTCCTAACAAGGTAATTTAATATTGCACGATTTTACAGTGTTAATTATTTTAGTAATAATACGGTGATCTCAGTCAGACCCCTAGAATACATTTTTAATGTATTATATGCTATATATTTAGACATTTTTCTGTATTGTTCAATATTATATATTTTCATTGTCTGTTTACATTCAGATTAAATTATATAAATTAACTCACTTTTTTTAATGTTTTTTTCTAATAATTTAAAAAACACTAAATTAACTATTAACATTTTAAATACAATCTTCACCAAAATTCTAAATTAACATCCAGTTTTTGATACTGTACATGTGATTTTTTTCCCATGTCACATATCGCAGCAATTAAAAATTAGATTAAATTTTGTCATTGATCACTTACACCCATGTCGTACCATTCTGACTGCGTTCTGACAGTTTTCTGACCCTCCCATAGACAGCAACGCAATTAACACAATCATTGTCCAGAAACACAGAAAGGAGACATCTTGTAAGTGAAGAATAACAGCTTTATTCAACAATTTGTCTCCTTCCGGCTCACCATGACTGCATTTACTTTTCTAACAGGCATGCATCTCGCGGTGATCACCGGTGATTGGTTCTGTTTAGATTTTGCTAGCCAGGCAGACATTGTAGTGTCTCAAAAGTAAAAAAAAATCCTCCTATATAAACACCATTCAATTTTTTTGCACATACTGATCGATTAGTGTCTTTTCACATTTATGTGCTGTCTCGAACCACAAGGTTCAATTTGCTGTTGTCTGTGTATGTTCTTTTTTTTTTTTTTTGCCCATTGACTTCCATTATATGACTGACAGACTGCAGGTTTAAGTTCAAAATATTCATTTGTGTTCTACTGAAGAAACAAATTCACCTACATCTTGGATGCCCCGGGGGTAAGCAGATAAACATCAAATTTTCATTTTACTTTAATGGAAGGGAAAGTAGAGAGCAAACAGGAAAGCACTGGGTAAAGAGAATGGAGTGCCTAAACAAATTTTAAGAGGAACCTCAATTTTTGTGATATCAACTTCAAATTTGGAACATAACTTGTTCCACTCGTTTTTTTTTCTCTTTTTTAGATTCCGGAATAGTTTGTTAAACACACACACACAACAGATTTTAGAGTTGTATTTTTTAATTATCGGTAGAAATTAATTATTTACAAGATGCACACTGCTATATAGTATAATAAAATATAAGAAAATAATAAAGGGAAAAATATAATATAAAAACAAAATCGAATAGCTAATATTGTTTCTTCTACATGCAGTTGTACAGCACATGGTTTTCAAATAATTTCTAGGATTCAGAGTTTCAGTCACTACTGTCTCAGTTTGACACCATTGTTCTCTTTCCTGAGTCTTGCTCTTTTTCCTGTTTATATTCCAGCACACTGTAGCTTGTTAGTCTGGGCAGCAGGCAGAGACGAGGTCTACCAGTTTGAGGTGGATGAAGGTGGTGTTCCTGAGCAGTGGCTGTCTGTCTCTTAAAAGGAGTCCCCCGCTTCGCTCTGCAGTGACCCCGACTGTAATGATGCATCTGTGAAGACACACACACACACACACACACACACACGCACACAGCCAGCAACACAAGGAAATTACCCTACGGCATGCAGCCAACACATCCATCGGAAGGTGATCCAGACCGGCTGTATATTTACATCAGTAAGACATTCCAATTACGTTCTCTTTAGGAATTCTAGTTTTTCCAAGGCTGTGTCCTGCTTAGCTTTGTCCACCGTGTGCCTAGTGAGTCCCTACAGTTCTGGTGATGAATCACTCCTGGACAACAAGTCTTCAATAGAAGTAGGCTGGTATTGTGTTGAGGCACTCTGCCATGGATCTTGTTATAATAGAGCTGAGAGTGCATCCTGCAAAAGCAAATGTCAATGCCACTCCCTAGGGCTGTGCACAATAGCCTCCTGTTTTTCTCTACCATGATGCCTCAGCGACAACCGGCATACACAAAGCCACATGTAACTCCGCATGCTGTTATTGTCCATGGTTTCCATGGCAACATCCGAAAGGGACATTGAACGAAATCCCATTTAGTCGTGTAACTCTCACCTGTGGGGTTGGGGACAGTGGTGAAGTGTGGAATGGGTAGAAGAAGTGTGGAAGTGTAATCAAAGGATGTTTTTTTTTTGCGCCTGAGGTGGTCCAACGTTGAGTGCAGAACCCATCCGATGCTCTTTAGCCCATGTTTGGTGTATGATGGCTGGATTAGTGTGTTTACATTTGACTGTAAGTGAAGAAAGTAGATGAAATATTTATCGAGGAACGAATCACACTTCGATTGACACTTCAACTTCAAACGTGTGTGTATGTGTTCAGTCATCACGGGTTTTGCCCTCACAGATTCTCATTGACCCAAAAGCCCATTCAACCCTCCGAGGCCATGCCTTGGGTCAGAAAGGGTGTTAAGTATAGATGAGATGAGGCGCACAACATCGAGTACAGACCCATCTTCACAAATGGAAACTTAAACTTCAAACAGACGTCATATATATATATAACATTTCAAAGGGAATTTTTATAAAAGCCCATCAGCCATATGACAGGTTTTCTGAGGACTCATGTGTTGTGACAGGCCTTAACACCCTCTGGCAGAGCTCTGATTGGTTGAATGACTGAAGAGTGGTGTTTTATGTCTTAATGGGCCTAGTGCAGCTCTTCTACCTCTGTCTGCTTGTGGCTAAAAATGTAAGCTCGCTGAACCATAAGTCATTCCATAAAGTGGCCATATGTCAGGTATACATAAATGTTCTTTGACTTATGCATTTGCACACAAGGCTTCTTGATGTCTGGATATATCTGTGTAATGAAGTGTTCACATCGACTGGTGTTTCCACAGAAACTTTATATTATGACACTTTTGTGATTCACATTCACAATGTCTTTATTTAATATTTCATTTTGATTTAAAATCTGAATTTGAACCAGAAAGTCAGAATCTGAATGTAAATCTGAATTCAGAATCCAAATATGAATTTGAATTAAAATCTAGAATGTCAATGTCAATGTGAATCTGAATCAAATTGAATCAAATCAAATTAAGCAGATTTTTAGGCTTTGGTAATAACAGCTCTTGCCCTTATTTAATTAATTCTAATGACATGATTTAAATTGAGCTTCTACGGTTGATTAGCAGAACATTTATGCAACATTTTGCCCTTTTCTGTAATTATATTTATACACTACCTAAAAAGGCATATGTTTAAACATTTAAATTGCTTTAAAAATTAATATTAGTGGTTGACCACTATATTGATGGTTGCCATTGTTACTGGATAATATTTGTCCGTTTATAGTGACAGCAGCTGATATGTGTCAGACTTCTATTTTGGCATCCATAAAAGTCCAACGTTAACTTCATTCCCTTCTCCATCTTCATTACAGGATCAAGAGGTTGCTAAGTTAAAAACCTGTTCAAATTACAGATTCATTTATTTATTAAAATATTTTTCTTTGTAGAAATTGCGCAAATCTTATGCTAAATTAAACTGTAAGACATCATATAGGTCTGTATCATCTTTATCTTCTACTCTGCAGTCTAAGATCAAAGGCATCATACAAATGTCTTTATATAAATAAATAAGAAAAAAATTAGTCTACAGGTAAGTAATATTAAATTTATATATCAAATCAATCTTTTTTTTTACCAGAAAGATTCGTTTTTAGCGCAGGAATTTAACTTGTGAAATAAGTTGGTTATATTTATTCTATTTCAGAAGACTGTTGCAGCCTGATTTAGAGCGTTCAATTCAGATTTGCATTGTGTTGGAGGAGAACAGGGAGAGGGGGACCAAAACTGTGGGAGAGGTACGAGTCACGTCAGTCATGCATTAAAAAACACCCACCGAGTCACCGGCTTGGTTGCCCGCGGCAACAATGTGTTTACAATGCTGACTGTACAGAGATGGGGAGTGGAGGCTTATGGGGGAGCAGCAACTGTATCACCACCAACAGCACCAAGGTAAAGCCAAAGCTGCATAAAGCTCCTTTTATCCTCTCCTCTGCACAGCCCGTATCCTCGCACTGCCTTCCTGCAAAACACTGACCATCTCTAGGCTTTCTATTTAAAACCGTATTTATATTCAGACTCATGTGGACTGCCTGCCTCCACAACATGTTTCACTCATGCGATATTTTATTGAGAGAACTGACCTGTTTTTCAACTCTTTCTATAGCAGGGGATGACGTTAATGTGCTACAAATAAAAGTCTATAAATTAATTCAAGGCATGGGCTTTGCCAAAGCACACAGAGCAGATGTCAAATGGAGGTCTATAACAGATTCATTGTTTTGCACCATGTCCTCTGGACTGGCCTGAAAAGTGTCTCCTTTTGGGCGATGGAGCAGTTTTGTTTCAGGATCTGGCACATTACAGTCCATTTCTGAGGTTACTAAAGCAGAGGAGGTGTGGGGTTTGGTTTCTCGCTTGTGGGACATAAATTAGGTGCAATCTGGCAACGATTAGATTAATTTAGTCTGCTGCGTTTATGCGGCGTGTCGAAGCCCCCCAGAGAGAGTAGCGAGGGACCGCCACACCACACCAGACCATACCACACTTCTCAGCCATGCCATCTTCCCCCTCTCTGAGGGATAATTTACAGACAAACAGTGTAATGCCAGATCTCAAACCGTGCCAGTTCTCACTGGGAATTAAGAAGTTTAGCGTTCCAGCTTTCTGATGCTACAGACAAGCAAGAAAATGAGGATGGGTCTGCCGGGGAACTCTGGGTAGCCTGTTTGAAATCTGACATGTTGAAGTGAGTTAAATGTAGGGAGCACTGTTTGCTTGAGAGAGGATGTGTGTTGGGTTAATTAAGCTTGGGACCCACTTCTTAAATGGATGACAGTGATGTCAGCCCTTAAGTAAATGCGTCCGTGTTTTTATATTTCATGTGGGCAATCACAGCTTTGTTCTTCTGTTGAGTATGAAGGTATGAAGTTTGCAATGTTTTCTGGTGACAACAATGTCAGGAAAGGGCATGGTTTTAGTCTGTGCTGGCCACCTCTTACACCGCCACACACGGACAGGCCACGCTGACCTTGTCACCTGATCCAGGACATGTTTTGAAAGCAGAAACCTTTATGTACGTCCTCAGTGTTGCTGTGAGGGAAACGGTTATGACAGCAACATCAGCTCAGACAAACTCGCTGACCTCCGTCTCCCTGTTTGCCTCCCTCCCTCCCTCCCTTTAGATCTGTGCATTTCACTAAGAGCAAAGATAAACAAGCAGTGTGAGGACAGACGATCTGGGTCTAAGAGGAGAGGTCAGGAGACAGGGGGAGACGACGCAAATTAAGATGAGACATATCAAGAATAGATGTCAAGAAGGAAAGACGCAAAAAGAGAATAGGAGGAATGAGGTGAGACAAGGGGAAATGAGACTAGATAGGTGAGATGAGACTAGAAATGCAATCTTAGATAAGAGGAAAAGAGGGAAATTGAATTGACAAGAGATGAGAAAAATCTAAATTTGGACAGAAGAGACAGTGTGAGAGATGTTAAGATGAGATGAAATACATGCAGGAGACATGAGACAGAATGAGATGATGTGAGAAAAGCCAAGCAAATTGAAAAGATGAGACACATTGAGAAGAGACAGTGAGATTAAATGAGAAGAAAAAACGATTAGACTAATTAAGACATAAGAAGAGAGATGAGACCAATCGAGAAGAGACGAAGATGAAGAAGTGGACAAGAGACAGTGAGATAAGAGGTAGACAAACTGAGAAGAAACAGGAAAGGATGAGATCAATTAAGCAACAAACTGAAAAGAGAAAACAGAAAAAAAACAGATGAAAAAATTGAGAAGAGAAAAGTTAAGTGAGCTGAATTTTAGACGTCATGAGATGAACTGGGAAGTGAAAACTGAGATGAAATGAAAAGAGATCAGGCAAATTCTTATGAGAAGAAATGAGACAAGATGAGAAAAGAAGCAAGAAGGGAATAGGAGAGCAGAAAAGATGTGTGCTCAAAGAGAGAGGTGGTGGAGTGTTGTTTTGGAGTGAGCCTGCTGTTCTCCAGGAAGCGCTGAGTATTGGTATGCCTCTCTCTTTCCCTCTGGCTCTTACAGCTGTTTCCTCCCATCAGCCCCTGCAGGAGGCCACAACACCACACCGATCTGTATTACACAGCCCCCAGCCCTGCCTGCCACAATACAGCTCATTTTCATCCCAGCGTGTGCCGTTTGCACAGACAAACCAGTGTGCGCGCACACACACACACACACACACACACATGCACACAATCCACATTATTCAGAAAGGAAAATGTTGTCATTCCTCTAAAGTGAGGTAAGCTGTAAAAGTGGGACCCAGCCAGAAGGCAAACATCTCAGTCTTGGATCAGTATGAGTGCAAGTTTACCATGACCCGTGGGATGGAAAGAGTTCTGCAGTTTTGAATGGGTGATAAATGCTGTTAAATCTTGACACACAGAACATGAAATTTGCTTATATTTGCTTTGTTGTTTTTTTAGTGGTTCTTTCTAATAAATGTGTCTTTGCTATTGATTTTTCTATACTTTATTAACCCCAACTATTAAACTATTAAAGTAATAGTTCACCCAAAAAGGTATATTCTGTCATCATTTACTCACTCTCAAGTAATTCCGAACCTGTATTTCTTTGTTCTGCCGAAAGCAAAGGAAGATATTTAAAAAAACAAACTGGGACCCACTTTATATTAGGTGGCCTTAACTACTATGTGCTTACATTTAAATGATTAATTTGGTACAATGCACTTATTATGTACATACATAAAAAATAACTATACTGTATGTAATTACATCTGAAGTACTATGGAGGTCAATGGTGACCAAAACAACCTGGTTACATACTCTTGAAAATATCTTCCTTTGTGTTCGCAGAACAAATTCATATAGGTTTGGAACTACTTGAGTAAATGATTGCAGAACTAAAATTTTTGGGTTAACCATTGCTTTAAGTATGTAACTTGTCTAGCAATGTTTAAGGTACTGACATAAAGTGATCAGAGTTAAAGGTGCATTCAGAAGTTCTTTAGCTAGTGTTAGCATTGCTAACCATACCACAGTGCTGTTAGATGCTTCATTGCCATCAATAGACAGTGATTAGCATTCTGTTTTTAGATTTATACAGATTTTTATGCTTGTTTTGTGTTTGACAGTTTTCTTCAGCAATACAGTTAGGATATTGATACTCAGCCATACATCTATAAGCACCAGAACACCAGAATATAGCATAGAGAGAGAGAGCAAGAGACTTGGGAACAGGATGGACCTTCATTTTCCAGTAATTATCTAGCACACCCTAGAAACTGCATAGCATGAGGTAAAACGGTTAAAACATCTTGAAGAGTTAGTTTATTAAAAAAAGACAATTGCATCCATTTACTTAATTGCATGTCGTTCCAAACCTGTTGAACTTCATTTATTCATTTATTTGTTTTAATTTTCTTGGAACACAGATGTTTTAAAAAACTTCTTTGTCTGTACAATGAGTATCCCTTTGACTTTCACTGTATGGACAAGTGATACATTCTTCAAAACTGTTTTTTGTGTTCATAGCATAACATGAGTACTGCAAGCGATGACGGATTTCTATTTTTAGCTTGAACTGTCCTTTAGCGTGAACCTAATGAGATATAATTTGACAGACACCTCATGTCTGAAACACTTTATAAACTTTCATCTGAGGGGAATGTTGCGCCATGTTCAGGAGCTCAGCAAGTGCAGCCGACAGCTTTAAAAGCCAAGTAGAAGACTTATTCATGTGAACAATAAGACAGTTATCTCTGCTCTCCCTATTCCCTTTCAAAAAAACATAGAAACACTGATCTCCTGTGAGCCTTCTGGGCTTTCCAGCACAGCTTTAATTACTGTCTGCTTCTGTGGTTCAGACCGTCCGTGTGAGCGTGTGTTTGTACCTGTGCACATGGTTGCAAGGGAGGAAGGATGTTTGATCAGTCTTGTGAGGTTGTCTTGACTTGTGTGACTTTGCTGTGCTGCTCTAGTTTTGATCCTTCTCCTGTATCTTGCCTTTCCCCTTTTGTAACCTTTTGCTGAAACACTACAACAAAGCAGAACCTCCCCTGATGTGTCAAGGCCTGTTTGTCATGTCACTGCGCTCTGGACCTAGTCATTACCCTCTCGATTCCCCAACCCACCATCCCACAATGCCTTCCACATCACAGTTTCGGGCTGCTGTCTTCTATGGTGTGGTGGTTGAGTCACTTTATGTGTTTCTGTAATAGTTTTGGCTATGACTTACTGTAAGTGCCCCAGGAGAGACGTATCTGCTTTGAGGTCATGCCCATTGAGATATGAGATGACTCTAAGATTAGCCCTGCCGATTTCCTTGTGTGAGATGCGTGGCTAATTGTCACCACAGTGCATTTGGCTTCACTCGAAGGGAATTTCTGAAAGTGACTGCTCTTCATCAAAGTGCCATTGTTTCAGTGTGAGATAGAAATAGAGAATGACACACACAGAGTTTGTCACACATGACAATCAAATCCAGACACCATGAACTAACTCAAACAGTCTACTTTAGTGGAAGCCCTTTAAACTGTAGCTTCCACAACCACAACCAGCTCATTATGCAAAGTAGTTAAAGTGATAGTTCAACCAAAAAATAAAAAAATTAAAAATTATATATATATATATATATATATATATATATATATATATATATATATATATATGTGTGTGTGTGTGTGTGTGTGTGTGTGTGTGTGTATATTTATGTAGTATCATCAATTGTTCCAGACATATATATATATTGTGACGAGTCGGCTGCCCCTCCCCTTTATTGTCATCATCACCCCGTCCTTTATTCGCCGCCATTCACCAGGCTCCCGACGGGAGTGGGCGTGTCCGAGAGGAAGGGGCGTGGTATTGGACAAGTCTGGCAGCGTGTAACGAGGCACACCTGAAGTGTATCGAGCCTCGTCACCGCCGCCGGTAAATACCGAGCGCGCCTCACCTCGGGATACCGGTCTCTTCCCCCGTGCATGCACGCTGGTGTCCTCGTGGGTCCAGGAAGGGCGCGTGAAGGGACTCGCCACGCCGCCAGAGAAGCGCGCTGTCGGACTCCGTAGTCCTGGCGAAGACTGTACACGTGTACCGCTGACGAGCCAGGATGCTGGACTGTTTATCCCTTCTATCTGCCGTCCGAAAGAAGCGGAGGAGAAGCCGCGGGAAGAATCCGTCGCCCCTCGCGCCCCGGCCCAGGGAGGGGAGCGCGTGCGGCCGCCGGACTCCGCCCCTTTCCTGGACCCTTCCCCGGAACACTACCCGACCTGCACTGCCCCTGCAGCACGACGAGGACAACAGTTCCCCCGTTTATTTTGGACACTTTTTTTTTTTCCCTGGACACTTTATTTTGTATACTTTTGTTAAAAGCCTCTCCGAGGCCTGACGCTACACCCACGGTGTCTGTCCTTGGCGCCTCCCTCCACTATCTATCTATCTATCTATCTATCTATCTATCTATCTATCTATCTATCTATCTATCTATCTATCTATCTATCTATATTCACTCACCCAACCAAATAATCAGAATCAGGTATCCCAATCACTTCCATGGCCACAGGTGTATAAAATCAAGCACCTAGGCACGCAGACTGTTTTTACAAACTTTTGTGAAAGGATGGGTCGCTCTCAGGAGCTCAGTCAATTCCAGTGTGGAACTGTGATAGGATACAACAAATCCAGTCGTGAAATCTCCTCGCTCCTAAATATTCCTCAGTCAACTGTCACAAGAACGTGGAAGCGTTTGGGAACGACAGACACTTGGCCACGAAGTGGTAGTCCACGTAAACTGACGGAGCGGGGTCAGTGGACACTGAGGCACATAGTGCAAAGAGGCCGCCAACTTTCTGCTACAGACCTCCAAACTTGATGTGGCTTTCAGATTAGCTCAAGAACATGGAATGGGTTTTCGTGGCCGAGCAGCTGCATCCAAGCCATACATCACCAAGTGTAATGCAAAGCGTTGGATGCAGTGGAGTAAAGCACGCCGCCACCGGACTCTAGAGTAGTGGAGACCTGTTCTCTGGAGTGACGAATCACGCTTCTCCATCTGGCAATCTGATGGACGAGTCAAGGCAGGTGAGCTAATACTTTTGGCAATATACATCCTTTCATTTTATTTATTTGGAATTATTAACTATTATTTTAAAAAGAGCTGTTGGGTGACATTGCACTAGGTATCAGTATGTTCATGACGATCTGGCCTAATTTTAAACATAAGAAAGGTAAAATCATATTTACCTTTATTTCTGCAATCAGACAATCAATACATTATTTCGTTAAATAAATCACTTTAAATTTGCATTCAATTGTATCCAGGCCAGTAGGTGTCAGGATAAGCTAATGACAACTACTATAATAGCCACCGCAAAATAATAGAAATAAGTTGATTCGTTAAAAACTAAATTTACAAAAATACAATATAGCAAAAACAGATTTTCTGAGGACTTTCCTTGGGTCCTTAAATGATTCAGCTAGTTGTTTATTTCAAGTGTTGAATTTAATGGAGTAATTTTCTATTAGAGAAAGTGGATGCTTCTGATTATAGCCTCATCTCACCTGCCTGTAATGCGCTTTGACTCTTTGTCGCGATAGTCGCTAGTTTGTTACAAAAAAAGCAACACTATTATTAAAACAGCTAAGCTGCTGTCAAGATAATGAAGAATGTACTTAGTAGAGTGGCTGCTTTTAGTACTTTTTAGTCAAGGTCCGCCTTCAACTGCCTCTTTCCCTCCTTTTTGTTCTCCTCTCGTATGTATTTCTGTCTTCTCTGTCTCTCTTTGTATTTATATCCCGGTCTTACGATTCTCAAGGTCTGACTAATATTAATCATTTTAATTGTCACTTCAGCTTCCTTCACACAAATAGTAGATGCTGAAGACGAGCCATTTCTGCATCTAACAACCCCATTATATTGTGGGATAAAGGATAGCTGTAGGCAAAGAATATCTTGGAAGCATAACTCACTCTGTCTGAGCAGACAGACAGCGGCTGGTGCCAGACTCCCAGCCTCTCGCTCTTTACGTCTGTTACCCCCAGAGAAAGCGACTCGGTCCCATTGATAACTCCAGCGAGACCTGTACCAGTAGCTATTAATTTATATTAGCTCAAATATAGCGCAGCTGATTTTCCTATCCATCTCCCCGGTCCTCTCCGTGCATCTGTGCCTCTTGGATTAATGACTGTTTTCTTTGGACGCAACGTATTTCACCCTCTATATTTGCTGAATATGACATGACAAATGCCAGAAATGGGAACGATGCTCTTGCGTTTGACATTTGAATGGAAAATCTTGGCTTAAGCCAGCAGCTTTATAGCGCCACAGACAAGAGCCGTATGAAAACATAAACAGGATACCGGCACAACCTTAAATGACATTATGTATGAATGTGATGTAACGAGACGTGTTATTGCTGCAACACTGTTTATCTGGCCTACTTTCTGTTCTACCCACGCT
Organism: Puntigrus tetrazona; assembly: GCF_018831695.1. NCBI lineage: Eukaryota > Metazoa > Chordata > Actinopteri > Cypriniformes > Cyprinidae > Puntigrus > Puntigrus tetrazona. The sequence goes on along the minus strand of NC_056717.1, from coordinate 7,487,816 downwards.
CTGCTACTGTTTATTATCCTCGGGTCTGAAGTTTACAAAAAAGGATACATTCCTACAGCGTAAACAGTTAAATAAGTAAAGTCTGGAAGTATGTGAGGTTTGTCACATAACGGATGTCGTAGCTTTAGGGCGCTGTATTGTGTTGTTGGCTGGTTCACAGGCTGACTGCTCTCTGCACCTCTGTCGCCATCTTTCATGTTAACCCTTGCGTAGGTCTTGAAACTTGAAAGGCTTTTAGATGATGACATTTTTGAGCGCTTGGATAAAAAGACCGCTAATGTTTGGGGATGCAAACAAAAAGCTTATTTGATGTTGCCATTTCATGTATATAAAACCAATGCATTTTATTTATGGCTAATTTGCTGCATAGTAATGATAGGAATGCAGTTATTGTTAATGCACCGCTGGATTAATTACAGTAGAAAAGTATAAATGATTCCGAGCTGTGAAGCGCTTTTATTTACATTTTAAACTGTTCAGGCTAAAAAGTGGTAGTGTAAATATCAAAAAACAAAAAGTTTATTAGATTGTAAAAACTATGCTATAAGTTATGTTTGTGTGTCGTACTAATTGCGATTAATTAAAAATAAAGGTTTTTGTGTACATAATATATGTATGTGTGCTGTGTATATTTATGTATTCATCAATACGCAGGCATGTATATATTTCAGAAAAAAATATTACATTTATTTATTTATAATACAAATTATGTGAATATATAGACAAGTACACGTAAATATTTCCAAAATATATACTCTGTGTGTATATTTATATATATACATTATACATATACACAGAGCACACACATATTATAGAAACCGACATTTATTTTGCATGCGATTTAATCACTTTGCAGCAGTACTTGTATAAATTTGCTAATAATTCAAATTGTTCTAAACAACAAAATATTCAATAGAGTCAAGAGAGTCACCATTACTACCTCGGTTTGCTCTGCTGCAGATCTGTATATGCAATACAGTATTGCAAAAATAGAAATGTAGCATTGTCACGGAACTTGCTGGAAAATAAGCAGCTTGTTACTGAAAACTTACTGTTTTCAAAACAGCTGAGCTAGTGTCACTCTACCGAAACTACTTTTAGTTAGTTATTCCCCCGCACTACTTGTCCTGTAATAGTGACAGATGTCGACCGTTGTTACTTCTCCGAGTTGATGCGTGTGTGTATTGTGATAGTACACATTTGTGCACTATGTACACGTGTGTGTGTGTGTGAGAGCTTTCTCTGTGGAATATCGGTGTTGCGATATGAATTATTCTACATTGCCTGCCATGATGCGGCGTTGATTGACATAACCCCTTGTGACGTTTCGGTAGTAGAGTGAGCTTTGTTTAGTGATGCTAAAAAGTGGCGGGCGCACAGCGTGCACCTTGCATGTAAAGAGAATATCAGATTACGTGCACTCTGGGCTGATTGGGATGGACAGCGCAGCACGCAGGATAACACAATAAGACCATTAATTGGGTCTGGCTGGGTTGAAGTGGCCTCTAACTGCAGCGTAAGAATCGCATGGTCTGCGGTTATACAGTTATAAAAGAGTCTGGCCTGAAATTAAATGCACTGTATTCTTTAGTTCTGAGAAATCAGATCTTCATCCATGACTATATAGATTCAAAAACCATATTTATCCCAGTGCAGGTCAGCGCTTACATTGGTTTAGCCTTGTGGCTCTACTAATTTATTTATTTGGATCTGTGCCCTGCGTGGGTCACCGTGACCTGATTCCTCTTCCATCTAAAGTGTGTCAGGTCTCAGATTTGGATCCAGATGTTTGCCCTCAGGCGTATGAGAGGACGGCTACTTATCCTCCAAGATCATCGCTCAAAACACTGGCAGGACCTCAAAAGCCCAGTCACATCTCATAGCAAGCCACGTGTCCTCTTTTGATTTTATCTGTCGCAGAGATGTCTAGGTCGTAAACAAACATGCTACCCATAAGCCATACTATCAACTCCAGCTGCGTTCATGTACGTTCCGGTGGCTTATTTTAAAAGGATATCCGTCCCTCATGAAAACGTCCTCTGAACCCCAACCGTCCCCATCTCGTCTCGATGCGGTTGTCCGTTACCCCCCGCCTCTCGCTCGAAAAACCGGTCCTGAAGGTCTTCTCGTCTCAGAGGCGACATTCCCAAAGCAGCGTGTGTTTGGAACGGATCCCCAGGCTTTTTCCAGATTGGTGTTTGCGGGCCTCTGCGGGCCGGCGATGGGGGCAGTTCTGTGCTGCTCTTGAGCTGGAGAGAGGGCAGTTGGGCTTCTGAGGATGTTGACTCCAAAGATATGGGTCATGGGAGGATTTGCCAGAGATCAGGGGGGTGGAGGGGGGGGTAAATACGACTGTTGTGGTCAGACTTTATTGGAGTCACTGAGTTTGTTGTGCTTCAGTAACATTAAGAGGCACATAGTCCTTGTGTTGGAGGCATTGTTGCATTTAAACGCAGCCAGACGGAGAGTACTCTTAACTTGACACAGCGTTATAAACATGTGGCATTTGTGATGTGAGACATGAAAGGCCAGTTGTCTTACGTTTGACTGGATGTCATAAGGTCTGGACTATATTTCACCTTTTTCTAGACATGAACCGGCCAGTTAGACAGGAAGACACTGGCTGACTGACATTTAAAGATGTATATACATAGATGCCTCATTAGCGACTGTTTCTATGGACTGCTATATGTAAGCCGTCCGCCATATTGTAGTGGTCTGGAGTTGACGTCATTCATCATATATTCAAAAGATGTCGCAATCCTGCTCCGTGCGAACCTACAGTATGGTGAATGGCGTCAAATGGACCGTTCCAAGATGGCGGATATGTCTTTATGCTTGAAGCGGTCAAATTGGGTGTCTATATACGTCTATGTGTAAAACGACTACAGTGTGTATGATTTGTTTTTTATTTTTCTTATCCATCACTAATCTGTTCATCGGTTGTCCGTTTCGACCACAAAATGATTAAATGTGTCAATAAGTAAAAAAACAAGTCAAACAACCAATATGCAGAACCAATATATGGCCAAATAGGTGCCCAAAGCAGAATAGCTTTGTTATGACCAAAAAATAAAATTAAGCGGTTTTACTATGATGAAACCGTGGTTAATTTTAGTAAGTGCTGTGATGTCCCTGTTTTTTTGGTTGAAGAAATTAAATAGGCGATAGCATTTCTATCATGAAAAGGTGGTAAATATTTGGCCAATATTAAACAAAGACTTGATCATGGAAACTGAAATATTAAGTCAGATGCGCTTGTTGTTGGTGGTGAAATTATTACAGACAATAAAACACATTATCCTACTAACAGTCAAAATGTTTCACAGGATAATGAACCTATTACCTAAAATTGATGCACTGGCTTCATCTCGGCTTTTTTATTTTTCGTTTCTCTGCTCGGGGTTGAGCCGATGTGCTTTCCCTGATACAGCCTAGTTGTCCATGAGTTATGATCATTTATATTCAGCCGCAAACATCAGGTGAGAGTGAGCGCCGGCACAGATGCGTCTCACGTGTGCTTACACTGCACTGCTTTCATAATAAAACACGTTTTTTTCTATTATATTTGGGCTATATAATATGTATGTTCATGTTTAGATAATGTGTGTGTGTATATATATTATTATTATTAATATAAAAGGAAGGGTTTTATTTTTGGAGCAGCTGGCATGGTGCCCTGCGCAGACTTCATACTCTGCGTGTAGGGAGCGGTGCTACTGCACACAGATAGCAAACTCATTTTCACAGAGCTGTAAGTACATAAATGATGAATCGCAGTGAAATAAATAGTTAATGTTGATATTATTTAGGGACTGTTAAAAGAGTGGATCTTAAAAGCACGCTGAGAGAGGCCGTTCTGTGAGAACATCGAGCATTGAGTTTATAAGGCTAATAGACAAAAGACAGAATTGAATTAAAAGTCTTCTATTTCTAATATGCACTCGTCCATTTCTTTTTCAATCTAATGTACTGTAAAAAAAAGTTAGGACTTTAAGACTGATGGATTTGATTTCCAATACTCTTCGAGTTCGTCTGTTTCTTTGATAGACTTTGATAGATCCTGTGTGTTTCAGTGTGTTTGCTCTGTCAAGTGTCAAGATTAAACTACATAACGATCATGACATGCCTTGAAAGAAGTCTGCGCACAGAAAAAAAATATTCTCATAGCTTCATAAAATGACAGTTGAACCACTGATGTCACTTGGACTATTTTAATAATGACTATTTTTAATAATTGATAATAAGTTTAATTTATTTTCTCCAACAAATATTCCACATACTACATGTTTCTATTTTTTTCTGCTGTTGTACATATGTTAAAATTCTGATGCATCCCATAATCAATGACAAAACACCCAAGTCTCAAACACCCACAATCAACCTACCCATATGATAAAGTGCCTTTATTACCAGAATGGTAGAAAACATGCGGTTTTAACATAAAAGAAAAAATAAACTGGCCACATTGATATGCCATTTGAACAGCCACCATAGAAATAGTTTTGAAAACTAATATCATATTTGAACTTCTGATTTATGTCAGTGCTTTTTTTGTTGGCATGGCTGAGACACAATGAGAGCTATAAATCTGTATGTGAACACCCCATGTTTAGCTTCCTCCATTTATACAATGATATTTTGAAGTCCACGACCTTTCGGTAATCTTAAAATATTTCAGGTCTTTCGCTAATTTGTAATGTCTGTAGGGGTAATGAGAGGAAGTGAATGTTTACGGAGTCAGTTGAGGACAACTTGTGCACCGTCAGCCCTCAACAGTTTTTTCCACTGTGTAAGGCTTTTAATATGAGCAGTTACACGTCTGCCGAGTGAGAGCAGGCCATCATTGCGGCCGCTAACAGCATGTGCCAATCAGCCTCAGCAGATCTGTCACTTCTGAAATGCCACTTTCTGTTTTCCACCACCTCCTTTCGGCTCTCTGACCGTTTTCTCTCTCTATCCCACTCACTCACTTCAGCGCTGACTCATTTTCTCACAGAGTCTTCATGTCTCAAGAAGAAAAAAGGAAAAAAAAACAACAACTCTGAACTGAAGTGAACTCCCTCTTTATTACTTTTCTCCATGCTTCACCCCCTCCCTCGCTCCTTCTCGCTCTCGTTCTATCCAAACCATAGAGCTGGCGAGGGTTTCCAAAACAACAGCTGGATCGAAGTCATCCAGGGCAGGGTGGGAGTGAAGTCAGATAAGGATAAATGGGTAAATAGAGAATATATAATGGACAGGCACAGCCTGACCTTACATGTATTTAATATGTAGGTGAACACAAGGTGAACATTTCTGCAACAGTGAACAAATCCAGTCGTATACATAGCCGGCTCCATTCTCTTTAGATTGCCCTTGGGGTCGTATTTTTGAAAGCAGTCTCTTTTGCTCACCTACCAGTAAAAACAGTAATACTGTGAAATATTTTTACTGTTTAAAACGATTGTTTTTTACTTTAATTTATTTTGGGATGCAATTTATTCTTGTGATCCAAAGCTGAATTTTCAAAATCATTGTCACATGATCCTAATGATGATTTTTTTTTTTTTTTTTTTTTTTTTTTGCTCAAGAAACATTTGCTCTAAGAAACATTGTAGAATTTTAACTTTTTGTCTAGCGTCTATTTGTTTGACAAATTTTAAAATGATATTTAAGGTAGATTTAAGCAGATAACTAAACTGGTTAAGGGTAGAAATCATCGGTAGCCAGTAGTTACAGAATTGTGCGACACAACAGTATTGAAGAAAAGGAAAAATGATGCTCCCAAAGTCACCAGAATTCAGACAGCTTTTGTGCTGTTTTTGCAGAAAATAAATCTCACAAGGGACCGTGCCCCTGGACCCCCCTTGAAAATAAGGGTACGGTACCTTTCTTTACTTGAAGGGAAGGCTGTGCCCCAGTGCTTATGAAAGGCTCTAATGCCCACGGGAGAGAGAAGCACACCTCCTCTGTTTTCACCCTAAAAGAAAAGTATTGCAGCATACGTTTCTGGGCCTTTAAGCAGCACCGACTGTATCTGCCCAGGCTCTCATCATGCTCATCCAAATGAAAATTATTACCTTATCTGAGTCTATTAAAATCATAAACAGAGAAAATAATTATGTAGGTGTTGCCACAAAGAGCCTGCTTATTAATTATAGTGTACTAATGCAGTGGTTTTTTTTTTTTGAGTGTGAATCACACGAGGCTCTGTAGCACAACAAACCACAGGAAATACTTTTTTGTCATTGAAAAGCGACACTGGTGTTTTTGCTTTGTCCCCATGCACTCATTTTTTCTGTCTCTTCTTCGTAGTTGTTTGTCTTCATCTGTACGGGACTGTGTAATTCTCATGGGAAAGAGAAAAGTCACAAATGAATTATTTGAATATTGGTTGTTTCTCCTAGAGAGCAATGAGATTAAATCAAGAGTAAATGGAGACTTTTAACATCATTTTTGCAGATATTTGCAGAAAAAGATTCCAAATCCTTTCGCTTTGCAGAAGACACCTCTAACTGTTTTTAGATCTGCCAGCCTCCGAACCTAAAGAAAAGACACAGGAGATCTCTTTAATATTTTAGCTGTTTCTCATAAACTTAACTCTTAATGTTTAGCTCATTTTTAGGGGAACTATCCTTTTAACAAAGGCGCACAGTTGCAGTTCAGTGCAGTTGTCAGTTCACCTTTTATTCCTAAATTAGTATCTCTACACACACAATCCATTAAAATATGTCACGGGAGTGACAACTGCATTAATTCCTGGAAAAATACAAGTAGTGACAAATACATTTAAAGAAATTCTACACAGTGTGCATGGAAATGAACTGAACAATTAGCTGTTAATGACGTATTTGAATGTGCATCAGAAATGTGTCTTCATCTATAAGATCAAATAAAATAACCGTGAAACTTAAGAACAAATTTTAACTTTTGTTACAGGGCTAGCTGCTCTCATGAGCCCTGTTAAAGAGTCAGTGTTGCCAGATTTTCAAATGAAAGAACTAAAAACTCTAAAACACCCAAATGCATTGATTTATAACACACAAAAAAACAAAACAACAAAAATAAAAAAAACTGTTGTTCATAGGCAGCCACGACGCTACATGGAGATACAATTTTGACTTTTTCGATATTTTTCATAAATATCTCCTGTTTCATAAGGTTTAGCAAATAAGCCATGTTTATTTCAATTAGTCTCACTTATTGCCAGTTGATTTGGTTCAAAATAAGTCTGCAACTGCAAGCCTGGCTTATTTGGTAAGCTTGTTTTATGAAACGGGCCTCGGATGTTGCTCTTCACAGTACCCTCTACACCTCAGAATTTCTAAACAACATTTCTGGGTTATTTGGCAACACACAGCGCTGGTTAAATATTGGACAGAACGCATGCTGGGTTATTTTGACCCAGCTGGTTGGTTTAAATATTTGACTAACTTTTATTTTAGCTATTTAATTACTATATTGCTAGCTTGAAATGGATTGTAAATCAGAAATCACACCCATAATTACTATAAGCAAACTAATAATCAATGGTTGAACTTTTAATAATAGGCAGGATCACCCATAGACAGCAATATTTGTCAAATTAGATTCATATTTATTTGGATAAATTAATAATAATTTGCAATATTACACACATTACTTGTTTAAAATGCAATTTAGAAGCATAATAATAATAATAATAATAATAATAATAATAATAATAATAATAATAATAATAATAATAATAATAATAATAATAGCATTTAAAAGTAACATACCCAAAGGTATATTTTCAAAGTTTAGAATCAAAACTCAGATCTCATAATAAACATCTCATAAAATACTTTCAAGATTATCGGATCTATGTGATTTATATTAAATGTTATAGCTCCGTACTCTAACTGCCCGTCAACCGTTCAATTTGTGCCTTTTGTTTATTTAATTTTCAGAGAAACTGCTGAAACAATGTTGCTAATTAAAGGGTTGAGAACAGATTCATTTTTCAGATACTCTAATTCTTTAGGGAGAAAAGTGGGAGAGGTGCATTCTTGGAAGGCCTGACACGTCAGCGTGAGGTTCAACACCACAACAATCAGCAAACCAGCAGCGTGACGTTTCAAATACAGTACCTATCCCTGTCCGACTCGTGTCGGGTTGCTGAACAGGCGGAGAGGAGGCGTTTCGCTTGTGTTTGTGTCCTGCAGAAAAGTTCCCCAATGCTTATCAAGTGAGCGACATGTGTTGTTCCTCTCACAGCCTCACAAAGCTCCTTCGGCTCGGTTATCAGAGAGACCAAGCCCACTGCCATTTGAGAGGGTGAGTCAGCTCCCTGCAGCCTGGATCGGTTTCTGAGTCCTTCTGTCTCTTTATATCCCTGCTGTACCCCAGAAGCACATGCTCGAGAAACATGTACACAAGCACCTGCGCTTCTTTTTGTCTGTCCTCCACCCTGCTAATGGACAGTTGACACCAGAGATGACCCACCCTCGTGCTTTCTGTGAGAAACAAAAGCTGGTCTTACCTTAGGGATGCACTCGTAACCGCTAGGTAACATTAGTTGGTTATTTAAGTGTGTGTTTACCACTGTACACTGCCTACTCACTGGAGCGGTGAGTCTAGTGGAGATTGATATCAGTGCTTAAATCTTTTTTTTTTAAGCAAGAACAAACATGTTTTTCATTGGTGAGAGCACAGTGTTTTTGTGGAAAGGTTAAAACCAAGTTGTGGTTTGGATAGGCGACAAGCAGTCTTTAGGATAAACATGAGTCAATTTGATGGTGATTGCTTGAAGTATGGGCCGCATTCGTGTCCTCTATCTCTCTTTTTTCATTTTAACCTAATGTTAGTCTTGCCGTGGATTTTCAGGCTGGTTTATGCCGGTTGTTACAAGTTTTTACAAGCTTGGCCATGTTCTTCACCAGAGAAATAAGTTAAACCTGGTTGACCAGGATTTTTGTCGTGGTTAATGAGACTTACTCATCTTCATATCATTTCAAACCTGCATAGCTTTATTTTAAAGATATTTTGATGAATATGCTTGTCCCTTTTTTCTATAATGAATTTGGACTAGAGCTCTTACGCTTAAAAAAAAAAAAAAAAAAAAAAAAATGGAAAATCACTATAACAGCATCTCAGATGACTTTTGAATTGATCTAAGAAGTAATCTGGATTATGATTATGCTACTTTTAGTGTCATTTTGGATGCTTGGAAGTGCTTATTTAGCACAATTGCTTAAAAAGCACACGGTATCATACTATAACATTACTATGGAAATAATATACTTTATAATAACATACTTTAGAGTGCTTACTACCCGGTTAAGTACATCTTTATATGTAATTTCACTGAAATATGGTTCAAATGTACTGCCAAATCTACTGACAAGCAATTATGGTAAACTAAAATATGCTTTGTCATTTCTGTTGAAACCCGTATGTCATGTGTTCAAATGTATTTGTAATTCATAATGATGAAGCTGCATTCAGTACATTTAAAACTTAGTATTATAATATTGGATAACATTATAGTTAAAACTGTAATCGAGTAGATGTGTGCTTCAGTATGTTAATCAAAATGTTTTAAAGCACAACAAAAATATTAAAACATAATGGTTTAAAAATACTTTTAAGTAAAAAGTAATAGCAATAAAACAAAAAATATATAATAGCAATGGAAATAACCGAGAAAGTATATTATATATATATATATATATATATATATATATATACTATATATATATATATACACACTTTAAAGATTTAAGCACACTTCTATTTATAAAAGCACAGAAAAGACCAATAATAGCCTATAATCTACAAAATAGCTGCTGTGTTATAAGTAAGAAAGTAAGCCATACAGACAGGTTTGGAATATCATGAGGGCGAGTAAATGATGACAGAATTTAAATTTTCAACCTTTCAAGAAGGCTGATGGATACACCAGCACACCCACAGGCCCTAAAACACAACATATGCTGGTGACAGGCTATGCTGGTCTTTTCATTAGAGAATAGAAAGATGTTAACTGTTTCTGTCTCATGTGTGGCTGTATTGTGTCACAACAGCTGCCAACCCAGAGTGTGTGTCTTTTAACATCCTCTGACTCACCAAACCTGTCAATTGTCCGCTAGGTAGTGATATTATACTCCGGAGTTCAAGCCTGGGCCGTGGCATTGTGCTCCCTATACTGTTTTCAGCCAACAGACCTGCCTTTCACAGTGGAGACATGCTGTTCAAATAGCCCAGTGAGCAGCTGTTACAGGTAGCGCATACAAAAAGACACGCAACGTGAGTAACCAAACACTGGCCTTTCTTAGTAATAGATGGTAAATGCTGACTCTAAAACTCCAGATGTTAATCTGATAAGGATAAAAGAGACCCGGGAGTTTAGGATTCACTCAATCTGTCAAAGTGCTCGTGGGTCATAAAAGCACACCGTGCCTTTGATAGGACGTGAGGGTATTGTGCTCGGTCTGCACTACAAACGCTGGCTCACAAACCAAAGTAAAGAACAAACAGTGAACAAGAAAGAGAAATAAGTGAGAGTAAGTAAGTTTTTGGAGTCTTCTGTCTCTGTTTGCACCTTGTTGACTTAACTCTCATCTTCCATTGATCCCTTTTAAGTGCTTGTTCACTTGGACCGCAGGCTATTGATATCCTTAGGAGGTAAAAGGGCCATTCACTTTTTCATCTTCTTCTTTTGTTTCTTTCTCCAAGGAGGAACCCACCTGGTATTTCAGTTGATTCCACTGATGTCCCAAAAGCTCAGATAAACACAAAAGAAAACCTTTTGACAAGTTGTTATTCTCATACAGCGTCTTGAGTCACTAACTCCATCTCCTAGCCTTCAAGCTAATGAGTCTCTGAGTGACATTTTGCTAATTTCACAAGACTGTCTCCACAGAAAAGTGTCTTTCAGTCATGTCTCGGTTTCTTTGGCAACTGACATCTTTTCTAACTTGTTTTCGTCTTTACACACTGTCAATTTTCAAATCAGCCGATAAAGTTTGACACCCACTGAAAGACAAGCAGTGTTAGCGGGAATCGCTAGAGCGGATGCTAGTATTGTTAATTTATTCGAATCGAAGTTTTGTTATTTTATTTCAGGTAAAGTTTGCATGCTGCGTGTGAAGGTACAGTGGCCTGGAGGTTTCCAAGACCGAATATGTGCCAAACACCTGAAGTGCGCTGCTGAGGTGATTTGTTAGCACGTTTGGCTAATGCTTTAATGATTTAACCACACAAAAGATGTGAGTCAAACCTGGAAACAGACTTTGTGCTGTTCTACTTATAATATAAACTTTCCTCGATTTCTCAAACTGAAGTACTCCTCCACAACCGTGGCTTAGTTGAAGTCATAATATTTCATAAGAGTTGTCAGAATCCTTTGCTTACATGACTCCCTGAAAGCATCTTTTTGTTGGCTTTGAAACGCCTTGTGTCAGCAGTGTTCGGACTGTTGGTCTATACGATGTGGCCCTATATCAGTTTTCTTGAGTTTTATGTGCAAATCCACTTAAAAGGCCTCCTTCGAGACCGGACTGACCACTATACATCAACAAGTTACACTCCATTAAAGGCTGGAATGTGGTTTAACTGTCTGTGTAGCACTAGCTACTTGGGGACACTGCAGTTTATTGTTTACAGTACATACAGCCAAGGCCAAGAAGCTTAAAATGCCAAAAGAAAAAAAGAAAGAGAAAAGAAAATGCACCTAAAAGCTTAATCTGTAACGTGTAGCATTCTACAATATACAAAATCCGCAGTGCTAGATCACCAAAACATGTGAAAATGTTGTTACTTACTGAACCTCATGTTGTTCCAAACCTGTATGACTTACTCTCCTCTGTAGAACACAAAAGAAGATACTTTGAAGGATGTTTATGGTGCGCTTTCAGCTTCTCTGTAGAAAATTGAGATAAATCAGTGTATCATGCTATGCTTGAAACTGTCAATGTTGCTTCTGTACAGTTAAACTCTCTGTTTGCCTGCATTACACTAGTAATTGTATCACAAGCAAGAAATTTCATTTTTATTTTACTATGACCCGCTTATATTACGTATCTTTAACTGCAGTATGTGTTCTGTTTTAATTCATAATTTTATACAATGCAGTTATTGTGCACATATGTGCTTTTGCATTGTACTTATTTAAAAATACTTTCCTGTGATCAAATTTGCAATTCATTTTCGGTAGTTACATCTGTAATTACCCTTCCCCTAGCTCACATTTATTTATGTGTTTATTTTTTTTAGACACCTAATACAAAGCAAAAATGAATGAATTAAATTATTTATACCAGCTGTACGTAGTAGTGACAAAAAGTAACACACATATGTTGATTTACTAATTTAATCAGTCTGTTTATATGTAGCACTTAGTGCCTTGCTGCACGTTTCGCCACAGTTTCAAAGAGAAATGTCCACTTAGCGGTGCTAAAACACAGTATACGTGAACCCTGGCACATTTTTATTACATTGATTATAGGTATGTATTGTGGCGGTTATTAATTTTGAATTAAAATATATGTGAACAGTTGCTAAAAGTTAATGCTCTATCGTGCTGTAAATGCCCCAGACCAAATCCAACCCTAAACCTACCTTACACCCTTAAACCCTACCTTAAACCCGACATAAAAAAGCATTTGTTGATGCATCCCTAGCATTTCAAGCTCCTTTTACACAGATTTGTTTTGTCAAATCGTAGTTAAACAGGATAGCTCCTCATCTCTCAAACGCATCTCTGTACTCCGTGAGCTACTGAACATGAACATTCTTCAGAATTTCTACTTTTAGTAAAACAAAAAAAAAGGGTGAAGTGTCACTTTAACACAGTACTATACACTGCAAGCTCCTTCTGGGCTGAATGTTCTGTTGCAACTCTGGTTACATGGACTGCGTCTGACCTGACCGGAGGACTGCATTCCCCCCCTCGCCAGCACAGACGCAGAACTCAAACTAATGACTTTTCTTTCCTCACTCCCTCACAGGAAGATGATAAGAACACCACGAACCAGGTTCACCTGAGGCCAGTCACAGTGTGAGAGTCCTTTAATCACTCCTTCTCGCTTTTTTCCCTCTCATCGACTGTTTCCCTCTCCTCTCTGATTCTCGTCACATCTCGTCTTTTCTCTTCTGGCTGCAATTAATGGCATTGCTTTATCAGACGAGTTTGTCTTTAGATGATGTGCTGAAGATTAGCATGCATGTCTCGTAAGGACTCTTAATGAGCCGACCCCCTGAAAGAGATGAAGACCATGGGAGATAAGATGAAGATCATTTCTGCGCGGTCCACATGGCTGTGCTTATCTAATAGAACTGATGCAATCCACATCATGTCACGCCGAGCCAAAAATAGACATGAACGCCTTTCTCTCTCCCTCTCTTTTTTTTTTTTTTTTTGTCCCTCGCTTTCATGCCGGATCATCTTGTTGCAGCTCATTTCCAGAGGGGTTTTTGGGGACAAGGGGACTTCCATCTGCTGTTTATAAATACCAGCAAGGTCAAAACAATCTGAATTCTTTAAGTAAACAGGACATGTGGAGAATAAAAGTCTGTGTGCGCTCCGTTTTTTTTTTTAAACGGCTGCTGTTTTTGTGCGTTGTCATAAAGCACTGGGTCCGTTTTTTTTCCTTCAATAAGTTCCTGGTGTTGTTGACTCTCCAAATGCCTGCGAGTCGTTTATGAGGTCATATGTCATGTGCCGAACAATTAAAAATGCATGCTAAAATTAGAGCGCTTCTGGATTTTACTGTCCCCACCTGCGACGGGTCCAGCAATGTTTTCCCATAAAACCCTGCGGGGCAGAGATTAAACTATGACTGGCCAAGGCTTTCATTATGTACCAATATTATCTGTGTTATTTATTATCATCTGCTCAAATGTTCCTCTGTGTGTGTGCGGGACAAAAGCTCCATTCAGACCGGATTAGTTCTCTAAACCATTATTAACATGGATGTCTGTGATGTCATTTACTGATTCCGATGCGGTTGGAATCTCTGTAATTACAAAGATGGCAATGTTTGTTGTCTGAATGTTGACGTAATGGCAGGTCATGTGCTGTGTATGTGAATAATTATACAATTAGAACATTAGAATTTTTAAAGGGATAGTACACCCACAAATAAACATTTGTTTTAATCATTTTCTCACAGATGTCGTTCCCAAACCTGACATTTGTTTGTGTGTGTGGGGAAGAAGTTATGTTTTTTAGTAGCCAAACTGTTTTGTTTGGCTACTAAAGAACATATCTTCTTCGCCAGTCTTCAAAATATAGCATTTTGGAACGTAACTGTAAGAAAATAACAACAAGGTCTTCTTCAGAGCAATTTGTATGTATTTTACGAAGTGGCTGAACTTGTACAATTTTGTACAATTTTTCTAAAAGTGATGGGTAGATAACTCGTACAAATTCATACAAACTGGTACATCGTAAAATATGTACGATTTAACAAAAATCATGTGAATTTGTATAAGTGAGATCGTACAAATTAGTCACCTCCTAACATATGTACGAACTGCTGTGAGATCAGGCTGGAAAATTATATTTTACATATACTTCATGAAGTCATTTACTTTGAGTTTTACTCATGCCTAACCTTGACAGAGTACACAGAAGAAATTAACTGAAAAGGATTTCTTTCACCTATTGTGTAATTGTCACAGACAAGCGTCAGGTCTTTCTATAAAGTGTGATTTTTAGAGCTGTTTTCTCCCAAACTGAACATTTTGGCCTGATTGTGTTCACACCAGGTAGACATATAAAGACACATATTTATACTACCTATAAATGTAAGATAGTGTAATACACATTATGGCAGAATAGTCCCACCTTCTAAATAAAGCAATAAAATAGATCAACATTAATTTTATAAAGCTACAATAATATTTTTGTGTGTGAAGTGAACAAAGTGAATGACTGTATTCAACAACTACTCTTCTTTAGTGTTAGTCTTTGGTGCACGCTCAGGAGAGAATTCATCAAAAATATCTTTAGTGTTCCGAAGACGAAAAAAAGGTCTGGAACAACATGAAGGTGTGTTTTTTTTTTTTTTCTCCCTCTGTTTTGATATAGGGGCCTTCAAAGACACAATATGGATTTTGGGCCCTCTGTTGCCATCTGTGGCTGAAACATAAATTGCAACTGGCTTTCATAGATTAACCCAGTGGTTTTAAACACTGATTTAATTCATTCACAATGTAAATTAGTTTTTTTGTTTTAATGTGTTATTGGTTTTTTGTGTTTATTGCATGACAGCAGAGGACTGACAGGAAAACACAGAGGAAAAGAGCAGGAATGGAACCGAAATGGGACACAAGCTGAACCCGAGCCTGGGACCCCACAAGCACTTCAGCTCCTGCTTTTTCGTAGCAGCTCACTGCCACCTGTTCCACAGCACGGCCATAATGTATCTTTTAAGGAACAACATTAATTAAGGTGAGAATAGACGCTTCTATTACAGTCTTCATTTTGAGCAGTTCTCTCCTTCTCTTGAATCTGGCTCTCCTTATTGATTTAATTTTCTTGTTATGTCGCATGGGATGCCAGCTGGCAGTAATTCGAAACACCAACTGTTTTTGTTCCGTTTTACCCAGAAAGTTGGTCAAAAGGTGCAGAAATGTAGCTTTAGTTGCAGTATTTGACAATGTTGTAAATAAACGGAAAACGCTGTGAAAATACTGTATGGTATTGAAAGACTTTAAGTAATTTGCTCTTATTTCATGATCATGCATGAAAACAGACCTGAAGACGAAACTAGTCCCTGACTAAAAAGAGATATGCATAATGTATTTATTTTAAAGCAGGAATATTCCATCTCAGATTTTTCCACTCACACAATTATTGAATCCATCACATTTTTATCCATTCGTGCATGACAGTTCTTTGAAATAGAAACAAGGGTAATAGAAGAAGTGCATCTCTCTTTATTCTCTAAAGCTCTGAAACATCTGGAAAACACATTCACTCAGCCTGATGCATATCCACATACTTACCTAAAATCGTAGCCGTCGGTAACGCAGACTTCTGCGCATTAAGCTGCTTTGCAGTCACAACACCACAAACTCCTCTGAGTGACATGTTGTCAAACACAGGCACTCAGAGATTAGGCGGCTCTTATCTACATAGCTGAGCTGCTGAATCAGCAGTGTGAAGCGCTAGACTGAGCATGCTCTCAGGACTGACGCCTGGCTCAGGGTGGCAGTTGTTTATCTCTGCAGGATGTTAGTCAGGGCCCCCGGGAGCGGGGTTATGGAACAGGCATGTCTACAAGAGCTTCTAGAGGAGTCCTGGGTGTCATAACACTGACTCATGACCCAGTACTGCAAGAGGCCTCAGCGTCATGCATACATCCTTGTTGACTCAAAAGTCCAGTGTTGAGAGACGAGCTCATGAAATAACAATCACAGTATGAAAGATGAAAGCCATCCAATACTCCGGCTCTTGCCTTTCCTCAAGACTATCGGCACGAACTGAAACCGCAGCACTTCTGCCAAGCAGCTGTTAAGGTCACAACCAAAGGAAACTTCAGAACGAAATAATGTAGCGCTTTCCAACACTGAGACCAAGAGATCTAATCTATTATTTTTTAACTCTGAAAGAATGACTGATTTTTGCTTTCTTTAATACAATAGGATAAAATAATATAGTAATAAGAGGATAAATTATCATGTTGTAGAATAAATAAATTTATATGCTGTACAATAATAAACTTGTGTTTGAAATGAATGCCTTGTTTTTGGACACATTTCAGTTAAATAAAATTCTAGCGTAATATGAAATCTACATAGCTGATTTTTTTTTTTTTATTATTTATTTATTTATTGGGACCCATTTAAGTCCCGTTTGGAGCCCACTTTTTAAAAGTGTGTATTAAGAAACGCAATCGAGGAATTGTGGCCTTTTTAAGTAAACTTAAGTATGGTTGATTTGTTTTCCACCCCAGAATAAAAATAAATTAATAAATAATAATTGCATCTATTTATCTTACAATTCAGATATTTTTGTCACATTAATTCATACATTTTGAAAGAAGTCAGAATTTTGACACATAAATGCAAATTCTGCAATTCTGAGAAAAAAACAACAACATTGGTTAGATATAAAGTCACAATTACCTTCTTTTTGTTTTCTGGCAAAAAAAGAAACTCAAATAAATATAATTCTCTTTTTTTATTTTTTTACATTCCATGGTGTAAATAATACACTACTATGAAATACACTACACGTGTGCATTCAATATAACTAATACACTGTCTATTCAAACTTTCCAACACCACATTTGAGAGAGGGAGCCATATAGAATAAACTGAACAGATTTTTTCATTGATTTCAGAGCGAGGGAGCTGAAGGCAAGCTTGAACATGGCAGTATTGCATATGCCGCACATTGTTATCATCACTACATTTAATTTCTGCTCAGTGCTGTGAAGAATCACACCTATACAATAAGCAAAGAGCCAGGTGGGTGGAGCATCCCGGCAGTTAACCAATCAGAAGCACTCTCTACCTGTCAGTCATTTTGCGTTTACTTGTATGTTATGTTTTGTTTGTTAGGGTTCCCACCAGGATTCCAGCAAGACTAACTTGGCCAAGAACTTCTTGTCATGGTGCCTCTGCCACACAACGGTAATGAAACGGCTGTAAACGTGCTACTAGTCAGAAGGACCTTTATTGTCCGAGCCACTAGTCTGTTCCTCATTAGCAGTGTGTAGATTGTCCTTATCTCTCCTTATTTCCTCAAGACCTTGGCACCCTTGACTGGTAATAAGGGCTTCTCTTCTTCACGCTTGACCTTTTTCGCTGACCCTGAATATAAGCTGCTAAGCGCTAATTTCATTATCGGGTGAAAGGTCGTGATACCTGTGCTCTCCGGGCCCTGCTCTAATCAGCCGCTGTGTAATAGTGAGTGTCCAGTTACACCCCTGTCTCTGATGCTAATGGCTACGCTTGGGGTCACAGGGCAAAGATCAGGGGTCGGGTCAGAGGCCTGGGAACTTGGGGCGATGCAGATCTGTGCAGGAAAGAGGGTCAGCCCAGATGGCGAGAAGTGTAGTTTTGCTCTAGCAGCCGTCCCATGGTTATGAAAAACGAGCTAAATTAGTTTAGCACATGGTGAGGGACCACCATTTATATGTGTGTGAGCTGGATCTGAATCAATCGCTCAGTTTCATGCCTAACATTTTGATAGTTCTATTTATTCAAGAAATAGGAAATTTTAATTCTAAATAGGAAAAGAGTTCGTTGTTTTTGGTTTTTTTATGGTCCGAGTACTTCTGATGGTGGCTCAGAGAACCATTACCCAACATTTCCCTGGTAGATGTATGCAGAATTGAGAGAAAATGCAATCCCATGAAACTGCCCTGAATATAGAGCACGCGTCTGAGAGCTGTCTGCACACGTAGTGCCACGTGTCGCCCCAGAGAACGCTGCTGCCCTGGGCCACTGCCTATATATACCACAGGATCCAAGGCTGCTCAATTCATATTTTGACTGTTAAACATAAACCACGTGGGAAAGCTCGGTCAAATAGAACATACAGCTCAACTTGCTCAGTCATGGTGCTTTTTTTTTTTCTTTTAAAAACGGGCAATAAAAACACAAGCGACTGTTTGAAGACACAGCTGCTGGGTTTGGATTTGGTTCGACACATTGTGTGTGTTTGTATGCATGACTGTGTGGGAATAAAACTGGAATATGACAGGACATGGTCCATCGCATCTTCCCAGAAGCTCGAGTGCTCTGCACAGCAGGTGTCTAAATATTCAAAGTTTTTCCTCAGGAGCATCTGGGCCAGTAGCGGAGCTGCGGTCTGGGTTGTAGGGTCTGTGCATGGGGCTCGGTCCCGTTCCTGCCTGTGTTAATGAAAGTGCTGACATGAGGGCCCAGACTGGCTCGCTGTAGGCCTGGCTCAGGATTGATGACGTGGTCACTGTGGAGAGATGCTGTGGCTGCTGTTTAGAGTGATGGACGGGGACCGCTGTTCTCCGGCTCTCTGGCCTTAACCTACTGTTTCGTGAGATGTTGAACAACATATAATTAAGCCATGCGTAGTGCTAGACCACAGATACAAGGCATTTCATTTTCAGCTGACCATAGCTTGACAGTTTTTAAATGTTTGTTTGACCTCTGTCGTGGACAGTTTTGGAAGAAAGATTTATCGTGGACATATTAAATATTATTATTTTTTAATATTATTTAATATTATTTTTTTAATACAACACATTTCTTGTGCACTGAATAAAAGAAGATATGTAAGTGTAATATAAAATGTAAGATTTACACAAATTATTTATATAAGTTAACATTATTAATGAATGTTCAGTAAGTAACAGTAAATTTTATATATATATGTTTGTACTTAAAAAACTTTTACATATGAGAGTGTATAGAAGCCTGTTTACATGAAATAAAAAAAAATTAAAAAGGTAGTTGTGACTTTTTATCTCACAGTTCTTTTAAAGATTTTTTTTCTGACAGAATTCAGAATTCTGAGATATAAAGTCACAATTAACTTTTTACTTTATAACTGATTTTATAACCTGCAATTGAGTGTTTATATCACGCAGTTCTTCATTTAGTTTTTTTTTTCGCTATTTATATATGGCTATGGCAATTCTGACTTTATAACTTGCAGTTGCAATTTACTATCTCACAATTTGAGAAAAAAAATATAATTGTGAGTTTACATATATATGCAGTTCTTAGGAAAAAAAAAAGTCATAATTTTGAGATAAAAAGTTGTAATAACCTTTTTTATATTTTATTCAGTGGTGAAAACGGCCTTCCATAGTAACCCATGTATGCATATGTTACATTTTCAAAATGTTGTCAATATAGTTTCTTCACACTAAAATATCAATATGTCATTCCAGTGAAGCATGGCCCATAAAGTTGGAGGGGAGAGCTCTTCACCATCACTCGCTGATTCTTGTTTGTCTTAATGAGATCCAGGCTGAATAATTAAAATGTGGACTTTATTACCTTTCATAACATTCAGCTACAACTTCCTTGTCATTTCCACAGCACTGCACTTAAACGATACTAATGAAAACAAGCTCATTAAGATAGAAGGAATGGCTACAAGCCAATTAATTGCCGCTGAAGTTTGTTCAGTTAAAGTTATCCATTGACTCGATGAACTTCCTTTTTTCATGTTGTTCTCAGTTGAGTAAACCAGTCTAGAAACAAAGTAAAAACTGTTCCGCTGATCTCTGAAAAGGTTGATTTATGTTCAGTCTAACATGGTGGCATACATTGAGTTTAATGCACTGAGTTCATGTAGCTTTCAAGGCCAGCTTGTCACTGGTGTATAGCTGTGAAATGCATGTGGAGAGATGGAAAGGGAGTGCGCTCTTGTGAGTATATGTGTGTAATAAGAGAAGACAGTGCAATATGCTCACGTTAATCATAGTGAAACCATGCCACCTGAGAGAAAGAGGAAGAGATGAGGGAGAGAAGACACACAAATTGCTACAGAGACATAATGACAACCCTAAACCTCCACTCAGAAGTGGCTTTGTGCTTGTTGCTGTGGGCCTGTCATTTGCTAATCGGACTGACAGGATGGGTACGATTTGGACTTGGTGTGTGATTGCGGGTTGGAAACTTTAGTAGCGTTACTTTTAAATGTCTATACCGCAATTTTGGGTGTTGTTAGTTATAAAAATGTCAACTTTGACTGGTTCGTAAAGATTCGACTGAAACTAAAGAAACCCTGTTTATGCTGGCCTGGCCAACATGGTGTTTTGATCAATTATCTGCATTCCAGACCCTGGTAAGTTTATGAATAACTAAATAAATAACCTACGCATTTTGGATCGACTAACTTTTAGGGAATGTACGAAGTCATAGAAACTTATTCTCTGAACAATCGATGATAGTGGGCATGTCTTGCACAATATTATATGTTATACACGTATAACTGCATTACCAATATTACTATGTCAGTGTATATTGCATCTCTTGTAGCAGAACTGAGAACGCAGCTTGTGTATATGCTGCGTAACGGATTGCATTCTGAGACATTTCTAACGTGTGAAAGCTTGCGTGAGCGATTGCATTCAAATCTAAATGTGTTTATCTGTGTGTGTGTATGGGTCTCTTGACAAACATCACTCGGTATGGATAGTGTGTAAATACTTTTTGGCTCTGTTTCGCTGGATAACAGATCAATCCAGCAGGAAAAGCACACATACTAAATCAGTTGAGCTGGTGTCTCTTAAATACGTGTTTTTGTTGTGTCTGTGATGCAAAGTAAATGAAAGTCCTTTACGCCGTCAACAGCTGATCTAAATGTAAGGCTCTCATTCGAGTGAGCAGGCTGTCTGGGTATTAAAAAGGCCCTCGAGGACCTCTCCTTTTCTCCAACGCCTCTCCCCGTCGCCTCCCTCCTTCCACCCTATTACTGGCTGAGAGCATCCCACCCAAACTGCATCTGTTACTATGGCAACAGACCCCCTCTAGGGGGACGGGTACCATCATTAAGTAGCTGCTGCTCCTATCAGTGTGCGGCTGAGACTCTTTAGCCCAAATCCGGGCGCCCTCCTCCCAGAACGCCGGTGCCATCTTGTCACAGACGCCGTGACAAACACGCCTCCGTTTACACACATCAACATGTACGTTATCTCCACATATTTCTTATCGCTCAGCTGGGGAGAAATTGTCTCGGCGGTTCTACGTGTAATTTCCAGTGACTCCGAATGACAGTATTTTGTCACCACGAGGGTGCGCGGGTGGAAAGAGTATTTCAGGAGGTGTTAAAAAGACACAGTGTTGTTTGCTTTGGGCTCCTAGGGTTAAATGAACACCATCTGTTGACCGGAGAGGCCTATGGTTCTGGAATATGTGAATATCAATTAGTTGCATTTTATTTGGGAGTCTCGGCTGTAACAAGATGCTCCGTATTCACACACAGCTTCAGGATGTGGAAGGAGGTGTGGGTGTGTGTGTCGACAAGCGGCATTCTTAATTAAACCTAATTGATATGCATGGAAAAGGGCTGATATCTGTGTGCGAATTTGACTGTTATTGTGAGCATATGGCGCCTCAGACAGGGGAGATGGTCCCTTTTTCCCGTCTTGATGAGGGGCCCTCTTTGGGGCCGGGCCCCGGCTGTGAGGCGAGGGTGGGGCCTTGGCAGTGCTTGTGCCATTTTTCTTTTATTTTATTAACCCGTCCATTACTTTTTATCATGGCCTTATCCTGTCCTTTCCATCTACCCTCTGTTTTCGCTTCTTTATCCTTGTCTTTTTTTCAAGTCTCCTTTATCACTTCCCTCTTTCTCTCTCTCTCTTTCTCTCGGGCTCATTAGGACAGATGGAGGAAGAGTGTTTTTTGTCTGCTGGGTCAATGTGAAGTTATTAACCTGCGCAGATTGCACTCCTTCCCCTAGTCTTATTTTTATCTCAATTCTCCGAATGAAGGAGTGTGGGGGAGAAGAGTCGAAGAGTTTTTTTTTTTTCAGTTTGCAAGGCAGTGCCGTATTGATATTCTTCAAATGTTCTGGTTTGGGTTTGTTCTAGAACCCTGACCTGAAGTATTACACTTCTATAATTCAGCTTTCGATTTTTAGAGATTGCTAACTTTTTACATTAAGAAATTTAAGGGATTACACCATGAAGATGTCCTATCTATCTATCTATCTATCTATCTATCTATCTATCTATCTATCTATCTATCTATCTATCTATCTATCTATCTATCTATCTATCTATCTATCTATCTATCTATCTATCTATCTATCTTTCATCACGGTCATTAAAATCTAAATAATAAACTCAAATTTTTGAGCTTGGTGACAAATAAGCATCTAATCGTTATGCAGTTTAACTTGATATACTAATATGAGTAAAACCGAAATGAAAATATAAAAATGAATATATAGACATATGACAATAAAGAAAAACAAATCAAAAACAAAACAAACAAAAAAACAACTAATAAAAAAAAATCATGCAAAAAAAAAAAAAAAAAACAATGTAAAAATTTAAGTAAAAGTAATGGTTCAAATAAAACTTTGACAACAATTTAAATACTAAATATTAAATGATAGTATCTCGTGATGACACTGGTATATTTCAGTTGAGAATACATTTCAGAATCAGTCTAAGACTTCAGTGACTTTGGTGCTGGCAGCAATCCAAGCCAGAAGGTTTGTGGTTTTCATAATGCCTTAAATCCTAAACTTGCCTAAAACTACAATACTGTTTTCGTGCTGCCTTGAATGCACATGTTTTTGCTTTAGGAAATTTGAGTCTAGTTTTCTGTGCTACATCTGTTGTCTAATAATGTTCCTTCCACATTGCCTATTATAGAGAAAAGACACTATTCTTTCTTTCCAACAGGTGTCTATCCGCATGTTTTTATTTTTATTCCTGACAACACTGCTTCGTTAGTGCTGCTCCTTACCTCCGAGCGCTGCTGTCTTTTCTATTCTTCATGCTAATGCTTCTCTGTTATTCTGGTTGTGTGTGTGTGTGTGTGTGTGTGTGCGCGCCTGGGCCTATCACATCTCTGCCTTGTGAAACCTGTGTGTGAAACCGCTGTAGTCAGCATTCTGCGAGATACAGAGTCCCTTGTGGTTAGTAAACAACACACTCCTGCGGGCCAAAACTGTTTGAGAGGGCGATCGAGGAGCAGAGGAGAAACAGACTGAACAACAGAGAGAATATTAACGGCATCTGGGATGTGCAGTTTGTGTATTCTCACAGCCATTAGACATGGGTTTGCATGTAGCATTTGCCTGTTTATGTGCTAATGCTTTCTCATTGCCAAAGCAATGTTTCTCTTACCCATTTTTCCAGAACAGTGAGTCACCGCTTGTTTTGGAAAGTAAACACTAAACACAGTTTTAGATTCCCAGAGGGAAGTTTTATTGCTCTGTCACAGCTCAGGAGACTGTAGTCTCTCTTGTGTTTCATTCAGTATTTCTTTAGGAGATATACAGTATAAACAAATGAGGCGAGTAGGATTATAAGTGAAATTACTATATTACACCTCAGATCACTTAATGAACTGTTTGGAAATTTGCCAAGTAGGAAACCTTTTTGGCCAGAGTTATTAATTATTCAGAAATACTTTAAATATGCATTCTGTACATATAAAGACTTGAAGAAATCCCTATTGAAAAATATATATATAAGTCTTGTAGTGCACCCAAGAGAAAAATATATGCTAGAAAAAGATATATAAATAAATACTTACTTATTAACATGCATATTACTAGAATATTAGCCATTTACTTGTGCTAATTAAGCACATATTAATGCTTTTTTTCTATAATACCTTATTCTACATTCCTAATCCTTCCAAATACCTAAAGTTAATAACTACCCTACTAACTATTAATAAGTATAAAATTAAGAATCTACTGAAGGAAAAGTTTTAATTATTGGTTAGCAAGTGTTTGCTAGTCTAAAGTGTTGCCTTATTTATTTATGAATCAAAACTAGCTGTTGGATGCCAGGGTCACAACACATTGCAGTCTTAGGGCCACTGAATTTAAACCTTTTATTATTATTTTTTATTATTATTATTATTATAGTTTTAATCTGCTCCCTTTCTTTACCTGGACACTCAGTTTGTCCCAAAATATCTCAGTTTGCTTTCTTTTAGAGAAACAGCTCCGGGAAAAGAGGTATAATTTGTAAAAGTGCCTGTTCTGCTATTCATTTCTGTGAAGTTAAAAACAAGTGAAGTAGAGTTTGAAATTTGAGTATTTCTTAAACCGTTATAGAGCATGTTGACATATTTTTCTCATAACAAGTTTATTTTACCAATGGGTTTCTTCTGGCAGTACCATTCCAGCAGGTTGCACAACTTCCCTCTTCTATCCATGGTCAGAGCAAAAACGAGGATGCAATCTTTTAAACCCCCATTTTTAAACTCCAATTATTTTCTCCACCCATTTCTGCGGGGTAGCTCTCTTATGTCTGGCCTGCACTTCCACCAAGTCCTCAGATTGTCAGTCCACGTCCATTTTTCTCCCAGTGGCTTTCCTGTCGTTCTATTGAGGTTGAGTGCACAGAGCTGAGTGGTAGTCGATAATGAGGAACAAAGAGGACAAACCCGATACTGAATATGGCTGATTGTAATTGTGCGGTGAGGATGAAGCTCTTCCCCGGGATTGATTGCAGGTGGTAGGTGGAGAGACTCTGATTCCATTTGATTCTCAGCAGAGAGCTCCTTCTCCATATCAACCTAATCTCCACTCTGTAGGACATCTGCCCACTCTCTGCGTGTGTGTGTGTGTGTGAGAGAGAGACCACAGCCATCACATAGCTCAGCACATGTACTCATTCCATCCATGATCAAGTCGATGTGTGACTCACACAGTCAATGTGTGAGAGAAAGAGACAAAGTCGATCAAAACATCGAAAATCACAGTGCATCTAGGTAGTTTATCTTCTGTTGAGGAAATAGATAATCATGAATAATTGATATTGTGACTTGTGGCTGACTGACAGAGGTTTTAATGGCCGATACCAATAGTGAAGAGAGTAAATCTGTGAAAAACAAAACAAAAGGGAATAGCGTAATGTATTAATATAAAGGATTTTCTGTATCGAATTTTGTGTTCTACCTGTATTTAAAATTTAGTTTTCTCTCTGTTTAACTAATAATAAAAAGATGATAATAATAATAAAAAGATAAAATAAAAAAAGTCAATTCATTTACTTTTACCTTTTTGCTAATTTTCTTTCTCTAATTTTCAATTAGCCATTGGAGATCACATTTCGGTTATGTCTACACTTTTGCTTTTTAATCATTTTAAAAACCTTTTCCAAAAGTTTCTTATCCAATACATTGGTCTTACTGCGCAATGTGTAAATCCCTAATAAAAAAGTTATCAGCATTCACTAAGGTGTCCAGGTTGTGCTCAGTTTAGCCTAAATCACAGCAATTCATACATATTTTACGAGGCAATTCGTATGAATTTGTACAAATGACCTACACCTACCTCAGCCTCTAAACCTACCCATCACTGGGGTTTAGACAAATCATACAAAATAGTTTGACTGAGGTTTTACAAATTCGTACAAATTAGCCACCACGTAAAATTGGTACAAATTTGTTTTGAGATAGCACTGCTCACTGAGCCAAAACTAAACTGCCCTTGTGTTTTGCCGCAGATCAGTAATTCTGAGTAAATTTACTGCCATCTTTGCAGGAGTGCAATATGAAGAGTGCACAAAGTAACACGTCTTTAGCAACAGTGTGAAAGGAAATAGCACATAACTGGTAAAAAAATTTCCAAAGCCTACATTTTCACAGTCCACGCTACAACGCAAAAATGCTGTTTTCACATTTATCCACTTCGGAGAGCATTTTCCTTCACAAGAATGCTGCATCTCAGTGTGGACGAATGAAAGCAAAAGCGAAAATGTCTTAGTGTGAAAGGCCTTAGCCAGCAAACATATTACAGGCTTGCATTAAAAGAACGACCAACACAATCTCATGGCAGTGTGTAATTATTTCAAATTTTGGTGCATTAGTTTTTGTATTATTTGCTCACACCCAATAGGTTGGGGGCTGGTGTTCAAACACAAGTTTTTATTTTCAAATGGAATTGCCGCCTCATAAAATAGTTACCATTTTCTTGTGAGATTGGATTGGAACAACACTAAAACGACTCTCCCGTGTTTATAACCATCATTCCTGTCATTATTTTGCCTTTTGGTGCAGTTTGAGCCTGAAAACCTGGTCACCCCATTGTCGAGTGTTCCTTCTAGCATAAACGCCCATCTCCCTTTAGAATTAGATTGCATTTCAGACTTCAATATTTCTTCTGCATAGACTGCATCTAACCTAGCAATGTTTCTCTTTCTCGAGAGGGTGGAAACATTACATGGAGAGTTTTCTCAATGATGGCACTCAGCCTGATGCGTGCAAGCCGTTAGAGGATATAGGGATCAGATAATATTCCTCCTATAAACACAAACTTCCCCTATGTCCTCTAAAATCAATCCCAGACTTCTTTCCCAGCATCCATTTTCCTTCACTTCTCCATATGTGTTCCCTTTCCCTTTTTGTATTTATTTTCCTGTTACTTAGCTGCTAATTTGTAAAGCAATATTGCTAGTCGTGTATGCTTTGCATTAGAATGCATCAGTTTTCTTTAATCATCTAACTATCACTAACAAATCCAAAGCTCTGAAGTATTAGCTTTAGATAGAATCAGTTACTTTTAAGCAACTAAATATTGCTAACTAAGTCTTTAGCTTCCATTAAATTGGCAAAATATTGCTGATTTTGGACTTTAGATACACTTCTTTCTTCAAAAAGTGTGTTTAGTTCTGAATAGCAAACATTTTCTTACAGGTAAACGTTTAGCGCTAGCATTGTGAGTCATTTCCGGAGAGCTCTTGGGAACAGTTTAGTCCTGAATAACATTTTTCTTTTAAGGTATTGCTAGCATTGTGAGTTGTCTTTGGAGAGCTCTTGGGAAGGAGGCATGGGAATCGATAGGTCAGAGGTTATCTCTAGGGAGCATAAGGCCTAATGGGATTCTAATGACACGTCTCAACCTCATTGGTCAATAGCCACAATGCACACTCAGACAAACGCAGCTCTATGTCAATAGCACTTTAAAACGTAAAATCCTGGATAAAACCCATAAACTCTTCAAGCAGACAAAGAGTGATTAAACTTGTCTGTTTGAGGATGACGGTGTAAAGCAAAGTTTGATTTCTGGCTCTGAGGTTCTTTCATAGATGTTGACGATGATTGAAGACTGAGAGCACACTGTCTAACTGATTGTGGGACTATAGGGTCATATTGATGAGAATTAGAGTGAAAAGGACTGGCCGGAGGGGAGTGTTCACTTTAGTTGGTAGCTGAACTGAAGGATGTAAATGTGCTTGATAAATCTCCACTTTCTGGAGAGCTGAGACAATGTGCAGTCACACTGATAATGAAGAGTCGTTCGAGGAGCCAATTAGATTCAGTTTATTCACCAGATTATTATAGGAAGTGGTTTCTATTCAGGGAGATCAGACTCGGCCTTGGTTTGCTCAACACACAAGTCATATGGGATATGGCATAGATTGGTATGGCAGATCTTGATCTCGGATGACTCATTACCCTTCCTTTGAATCACTGTGGTCTTACACTCCTTCCTCTTTACATCTCTTGTTTAGTTGAACTCATCAAATACTATAATATAAAACCTAAATAAAAGTCATAGTAATTCTTTGAAAACATTCAATTTGTTACAATGACAGTATCAAACGCTACTTGCTTAGACATTTGTAAACATTGAAATATGTGTTTAGCACTATACTGTACCCATACATACAGTACAATATATATTTTAGTCCCCAGTACAATTCGATTGTAAAGACCATAATGAGGTTATATCATAGTGCGTGTGTGTTTGTTTGAAAATGTCATGCATGTTGCATCTGCACATTGGCTTCACCATCTGCACAGCACATGCAGATAAATCTCACAAATCGGACTGTTTGGCAAACGGTGTTGGTGGTGGGTAGTGAGTGTGTGTGTGTGTTTGTGCAAATAGGTCTGTTTTTGCTTTATTTACATATTAATTCATTATGTGTGGAGTGCATGTGTACGCCTCTACACTCGCATCCTGGAGAAGCAGCGTTTTTCAAAGCTTCTGCACAGTTATTTCTCTCTAATTCTACCCTTCTTTCAGGTGAGCCAACCGCTCTCACCGTATGATCACACGCTTACTGTCTGTATTTTGATGTGATTTTTAACTAGCGGATTGTAATTCCACAGAACAAAATGTGGTATTTACATAAACAGGCGAAAAAAGCAACCACTTATTTTGTTCCCATTATGTCAAAATATCCTCGGTGGCCTTATGCAACATCATAACATCACAGGCTTTTTGAAGATTAGCTTTGCTTCAAAGCCCTGCTCTTTTTCTGGCCTATATTCTTCCCAGACACGCTCTTAATTAATATCTATTTCTATACCTGGGCTTAAACGTATTAAGGGCAGCCAAGAGTTCATCTCCTTTAATCTGCACAAGGAACTGCGAGGAACCTTTATGTCGTTTTTGTTTTCATCTGTCTCTCTTGGAGAGACCAGAGGCAGTATATTTTTTTTGAAGTCGGCTGCCGTTCCCAACTGGAGAGCTTCATAAAGCCTGTTTCTAGGCGCTTGGTCTGTTTGCGGCTCATCTGACGGTTGATTCAGAAGGACCTGAAGAAAGGTGAAGATTTGATTTCCAGCGCTGCCGCAGACTGAGAGAGATATCTGAGGTGGAAGCGCTTTTTCTCCAACTTTGTTGTTGAGGAACAGGAAGATGTTAGGCTGTTGTAAACATGCAAATGTTTCAGAGGATATGTGTCCAACGGAGTGAGAGCGATGGGGAAAATTTCTCACGCGTGCGTGCGCATACGCGCAGTTCTTGTCAGGAGCGTTTCATTTTTTCTACAGAAATACTTACTGTACTACAAGACTCAGCAGTGCTTGAGTAACATTTAGCGCCCGGCTCTCTCGAGGCGCAGCGTGAAAACCGAGAGGCGTTCGCTCTACCTGGAGGGTCTGTATGGTACAGGGGGAATAGACACATTTACAAACACTCCCCTCTCAAACTCTTTAAGTGTATATTTGACCACGGCTACAGCACTTTCTCCCCATCCCTCACTGTGGCCTCATCCACTGTTTTAAATAATGCATCTGCCTTCTAGAGAGAGAGGCCTATTACTGCCTGATTTCACTCAGGGGACTTCAGAGAGGCTGTGTGCGTGTGTGTGTGTGTGTGAATGGCTGGGGGTGGATGTTGGTCTTTATAGTCCAGTGAGACTGTCACCTCTGTGCAGGGCTTACGCTTTGGAAAAGTCTGTTTTCGAATCTTCAGAGGCTTGTTTTTGTGTGCATCTTTTTGTAAATATGTATTTCTTTATGTTTGTTTGTCTGCATAACCTTAGTGTATGTATGATACCAGGTGACTAATTCAAAATTGTTAATATAGTATTTATACACGGTTGGTGTGCATTCATGAACTTTTTGTGTCATATGATATGTGTGTGTGTGTGTACTTATAAGAAATATGTATATATAGGAAAAAAAAAAAATAAATATATATATATATATATATATATATATATATATGTATATATATGTGTATGTGTGTATATATATATATATATATATATATATATATATATATATATATATATATATATATATATATATATATATATGTGTGTATATATATATATATATATATATATATATACAGATATTATAATATTAATGGAATAAAAGGCTACTTGTGTACTTAAATTTATTACTATGTTTTTAAAAACACAATTACACAATTAAGTTTTACTTTAAAGTACAGTTGAATAATTTTGTTGTACAAAATATAAGCATACTAAATTGCATATTTGATTATAACTCTTGATTCAATATCACATTTAAAGTTAAATGTGTGAAATCAGATGAAACCTTCACAGATTCTTGCATAGCACTTTACAATAAACTTCCAGTCGACTTCAGTTAAGATAAAAGCATTAATTCATAGTTCAATTCAATTTCATTGCAACTAATGCATTTTAAATCATTTGAACTTGAGCTAATATGAACTAACAATGAAGAATTAAATAAATTAACAAAGTTTAATAATAAATGCTGTAAAAAATAGTTTTTTTTTGTTAGTTAATTCCATTTAATGCATTAACTATGGGTGGTTAAGGATGGATATTGTAAACTGTTACCCAAACGGTAATTATAAATATATATTTAAATAATCAAAATATCAGTTTCTAAGGTAATGTTATTTGAAGTATATTGGTTGGATCTATGCTTGATAATTCATTCAGTATCTTAATGCACTCCTCAAATCCATATTTCAAGGAAACAGAAGAAATTAAGTCAAGTAATTAAATCAGCTGCGATTTTAATCAGCACATAAATAAATATTATAGTATAAGTAATATATTAACTTTTAAACTATAATATTACAATTTCTATGATGCAATTAAGTATTGAAACCATCTCCATTTGCACTTAGTATATGTTATTTGTGTAGTAACTCTTTTTTTTTTGGAAGTATTCTTTGCACGAGGGGAGTGTGGAGCAGATGTAATTGCACACTTTCTTGTAAGCTTCCATCTGCCCTGCATGTCTGGACAGGTTTGTTTCAGTCTGTGCGCAGTTTTGTGTGTTGTGTGTGTCACTGTGTAACCTCGGAGCATGTGCAGTATCCACTCGCTTCTCTGACGCACAAGCGTAAACCTAGCAGCTGATTCCTCAAATATCCAGCTGTGGGTAACAGAGGCCTCAAGTGAGGATGAACGGCTTGATTTGTGTTGGGAGATGATGGCATCCCTACTGTACTTTCTCATAGTTTAAACTTTCTTTGTTAAATCAGCTTCACTGGCAAAGGCCATGCAGGTCAAGATAATTAGAATTTTAACAGATGCCTATACAAGATGAAAAAAATAAGAAATTGTGTGAAAAGGGAATAAAGGTGCCACTGCAGTGCCTTTTGGAAACTGCAGTGATATGTACTTGTCGGCACGCAGATCCTGTCTCACTAAAAGGCACGCTTATGCCATGAGACCAGGTAGTGAAGTGTTGATATGGTGTTATTTACAGTAAAAATAATGCAGAGATTTTTTATCACCGTATTTTTTTTTTTTTGTTTCATCTGTGAAAAACTCCTTTTTTTTTTGTTTGTCTACTATCACTCTTGAGCCTTTAGGAAACATTCTAATGTGATTATTTCCCTACTCACAAAAACTTTTTTTAGCAAACCAGTTGTGCTTAATAGTTTAATTTAAAACTTTATTTAATGAATAAAAAAGCTGAAATGCATCCAAAATGCAATGCATCCTTGCTAAATTTAAAAAAAAAACAAAAAAGATTTTCCTAACCTCAAACCTTTGAATGGTAGCGCATGCGTTAGCGTGCAGTCTTTACTGTATAGAGAAGGGTTGGGTTAGATCAAGTGATGTAAGAGGTGTTTCACATTTATCC
Source organism: Puntigrus tetrazona (assembly GCF_018831695.1). Classification (NCBI taxonomy): domain Eukaryota; kingdom Metazoa; phylum Chordata; class Actinopteri; order Cypriniformes; family Cyprinidae; genus Puntigrus; species Puntigrus tetrazona. Next base: position 7,455,896 of record NC_056717.1, on the reverse strand, counting down.
ATTGCTGCCCTTCACACTCTATTGGTTCCTATTGTTTCACTGCACAAAGCACATGCACGAGCCCGCCTAAGAAAGAGTAAGAGAATGACCCGCAGAGAAAATAGATGTTGCCGCGGGTTTCGCGTCACTGTCAGCCATAATGGAAACATGGATATGAATCAACGGCACGCCACACACACGCATCGCACTATCGCCGATCCGCGCTTCCCCGCTCGACATTAGGGCCTCAAGCACATTCCTGCCATGCAAATAAGATTTGAATATGAAATTGAAAGAGCGTGTTTCCATCGAGGCGTATGTGTACACAAGGCAGCTGTGTCCCAAAACTTCATCTGTGTGTTCAGTCAGGTAGAGAGATGTTTTCCTTTTTAAATTGTTACTGGTGCTGTTTTCTCATGGTAATGATTTACTTAGAGAAAAGCAGAGCGCTTGACAGATACAGAGGAAAACACTGGGATATATAAAGCTGCATGGGAGAGGTAATAGAGTTTTAAATTTTACGAACCTATTTAAGCGCACCACGCTTAGATTCCTCAACTGTTTGCGTGGCAGATGTTAGAAA